>NC_142116.1:13251964-13557500 GCF_056152115.1 Neolamprologus brichardi
TGTAGAGGGAAATGTTCAGCGTGACACTTGTGTCAAGCTGAGGAAATGTCAACAAAACAGAAACTTGAATCAAAGTTTCTGACCATGTTTGGAATTAATTTACCGACTTTGTACATGTGCTAAATCAGGCTGCTATCCAACAGTTTGAGGAGAGTAAGTGCAACACCCAAACAATCCTCTTTCTCAAAGTTACAAACAATGAGACTTGTTTGTGGTTTGTGAGGAACAAACTGAACCATGATGCACAGAGCTGGTGACATTTTTGGCCATAAGCGTGCAAGAATTAATTTCCATGAATGTGAAAATGCGTCCTTATTGATCGAAATAATTAGATTTTTGTTTTGTTTTTTGTTGGGTTTTTTTTTCCTTTTTGTAACTGTGACTGAATTGTAGAGTATTACACAAAAGTTCATATATAGGGAATCATTAATCTTGCTACATGAATCTGTAACTTCAAATTAACCTCAGTAGCTCTGCACTAATTTAGTTGCAATATCAGACAAGCCCAAATAAAGCGTGCAACTGGTGTGATTATATTCTTTAAACTGTCAAATGAAGGCAGTAAGAACATACCATTATTTTCAAACCGATCTCATGAACCTAGTAGCGTTTAATCCCAATAAGAGAGTCTTGATGTTTGAGACAGATTACAGCACTAGCTTCACCTCCTTCTCGTAGCATTGTCCAATCATTTCACTTTTACAAAGAATCATCAGCTCAGTTTCAAAGAGCACAGCAGCTCCCTTGCATACAGCCATATTCTTGATTTTGGCTTATGCTTGGTCAAGACACAGTTCTCTTTGAGGGCTTGGATAAGAATAAAGGTTGGGTTTAATGTTTGTCAGTTAGTTTGCCAATCAAGTTATTATTTCTTTTTGTTGTCTTGTCCCTCTTTAAATGTCACGCTCACACTTTTTTCCTTTTTGTTTGAGTGTTCATACCAGATATTTGTAAGATATTATAAATGAATCTACTTGGGATGTTTTTGAATAAAACATTTTACTATAATGTATTTGACTTGTTTGTGCCTTTCTTTAAAATAAACCCCCCCACCCCACCCCCTCTTTCTGTGAAATTGTTGAACCTGAACATGACGTCATGGCAGATCTAACTAACATCCAGCAGATGGACACATTGAGCCGGATAAATAAGAGCAGTGTAAGGAGGCCTGGCTTCTGTCAGAAGATGGTTTCGCTTCCAGTATACAGCTAATTTGTGCAATACTCTACTGATAAAGTTACAAGACAGGCTTAAAGTTCTTTCGACATATACTTTTGGCATTTCTTAATATATTTTCTGGGCCAACATTATTGCGTAAACAGGGGAATAGAAACTTGTGAATATTACAGCTTTTTTTTTCCATTGTAGGTCTTCTTTTTTTACCTTTCAAACAAGTCTCTCTCATGTTTGATGCTTTAGTTGTTCTGTAACCCCGCCTCTCATCCATACAGCTGTTTATTGTCAGCCAATCCAATAAACTGGGGTTCTTTGAATAAACGCACCATTTATAGCTGAAAACACTGCTGGAAAAAAGGATGTTGTGAGAGCTGAGGGTGGATAAGAGCAGTGGCATTACACACGAATGGTTCAACAATGGAACTTAGTCTGGGGGAAAGGGCTATATAAAGCTAAAGAGACCCATAAGTGTGAGAGAATCTGTGGGCTGTTGTTACGATACACATCACAAAAAATTGTTTTAAAAGCATTTTCCATTAACATCAATACTTTAGGTTTGGTAGAAGTATTGGCCTTGTAAGCCCACAACCTGGTTTTACGTTTTGGTTCAAATGTTCCTACATCCTTTGGAGGACCACAGGGATTGTTTTTTCCTAGGAAAAAATAAATAATATAAGCAGAAGTAACAGATTAATAAATCTTTTTTCCCTACCATATGGTTTCTTGGGCATTCAACAATACGTGTGACATCCTCTTTTTCCAACTGATTCCCAACCATCAAAACAAAACAAAACTCTTGCATGAAATCTGTCTGGAATGTTCATGTTGGACCGTGATTTCTCACAGTAACAACTTAACTGATAAAGTAGGTTTTCTGGGCCTGTAATACAGCCAAAAGTAAAGTTAGCTTCAGGCTTTCACCCCGTTTCTCTCAGGATTTAAGTTGTGACTGCTCTCTTTTGAACTTTAAATAAAACATAACCCACAAATGACATCATGCAGATTGTCAAACGACTGATCGCAGTGCTGATCTTTGTCGACTCTGCCCACAACAGCCTCCAGAGGCACGAGAGATCCAAATAAAACTAATTAGATCACATTAGAGTATAAGAGGTCACTGCTAGATTTTTGTCACCTCTGGAGTTTTTTAGTGATGCCTGCTAAAAGAGCAAGAGGTCTTCATAATTCCTCGGTCGAAAAAGAGGTTGCATATTTATTTTGAGCTGGTTCCTCAGTACACTTGAGACTTTGCTAGCACCCTGGAGAGATCGGGCCAGCCAAGCCAAACTCCCACACACTACTACTGTACACAGTCAAATGAGGGACAGGGAGGGGAAGAGTGAGCTTGTGCTCTAAACATCTTCTAGTTTCAGCCGACTTCATTAAACAGGCCGCAGCGAGGCTCTCAAGATGGTATGCAGCTTAATGTGTCTGAAAAGGTAATGTAATAATGCAGGTGAGCAGTCTGCAGTGTGGACAGAAATCCTGTAGTGTTCTTAATTACTGTCACCTTACATTTGATTTGCGAATTTGGAGGGGTGAGATGCTCGCTGTGTGTGGAACTGCCTTTAGGTGCTTGTAGTTAGAGTCGTTCGGCATTATTTAAATTGTAATCTGTGAATGATTTTCCAGCATGTAAAATGTGAAAATGCAGTCTTTGCTCTGGCATCCACGCTGCAGCAGCCTGCTTTACAATCTGTCCTCTCTCTATGCTCTGTCCATCAGTAAAACGTTCCTACTCACTGTACCCTCAATATGTGAAAAAATATTTTTAGAGCTTCATGACATCTCCATCAAAAAACACCGTCTACTGTGTTACCCTAACCCTTGATGACATTGAGCCAAGAGAAACAACAGCTTGATTCATGGGTTCACAGGCAAATTCTATTCTATTCTCAGCAGTGCTGTGGTCTTTCACCATAATACCATACTTAGTCTGTGAAGATAATGTTATCAGATTGTAAATGGAGTTTTGTCTATTAATGGATGGCTTGGAAAGTGGGTGGTATGAGAAAAAAATGAAAATAAAACTGCCACGGTAGATATAAAAATATTTAAGACTGCAGTCAATAGGGAGACAAATGCACACACCCCTCTGTTTTTATTTCTCTAATGTTGTCACACTGCATCTGAATACCAATGCCCAGTCTTTGCACAGTTTGGATTTCCATTTCGAGTTTCAATCTCAGGAATCTAGATGTCATCAATGCACTTCAGGTCCAGATCAAGCTAGTCATACTTGTAATAACAGTACTTATCGTCATCACAGACACCATTATCACTGCTGGCGAGATGTAATGTCATTCACTCAACTGTCAGGCCTCCGCTCTTGTCTCAAGAGGACAAGGTGACCTGTGCTTAAAAAGACGACCTTATCAGACCTCCACTTCCCTGCTAAGGTTTATCCTCGGTTCAGAGCATGCTCATTTCGCCACGGTCTGTCGGTTCTCCCAACACCCTCCGAAGACTCTGAACACTTGAAATTGCATTTTCAGCTGCTCTGCCATCGGAGAGGTGACTCAGTAACTGGCAGTCATTACGAGCAATATGACAAAGTGGTGATTTTCAGTGGTGAAGCTCCTGCCACTCTCTGTGGAGGTCTGAGGCTGGAAATCCAAATCCTGCTAGACTCTGTTGTTAAGTCGAGATATCCAATGTGACTTTGTTTCCTCTACCTTCTGCAATCTTGGCCGATCTGGAGTTGTCTCAGAGAATGACATACTGTGTTATGTAACAAGTCAAAAGTCAGTTCACACCAACTGAGGGGACACACTCATGACTGATGGAAACAGTTTTTGTGCCATCTGTGAACAATCCTCAGCATAGCAGACTGAACAACTACAGACATCCTCAGCCATCTTGCCACTTTACCTGGGAGGCCGATTTTGATGCATCATCCTTGAGCTGACACTTTGATCTCTGGCTGCTGACTAGTTTGTTTTTATTGAGGGATTTTGGAAGTGGGCCATGTATAGCAGACACGTTTGGGTGAGCAGATGGCAGACAGAGTCCTGTTAGGTCCTTTTAGCCATTTAGCCGCTGAGACAGAGACCACACTGCTGTTGGATTTCTGGTGATTCTACTAATGATTATCGATCACTGTTGTTTAGATTTACTGTTTTGTCCTCTTTTAAACATTCTACTGACATGACATCTCACTTTGAACCTGCTTCAAATGATTTTGTTTGGCTTATTTTCACCCCATATATTTGCCACCGTAAATGCGATTGTGTTAGCAAACAGTTGGGCCCTACATATTTTCACACCCAGCAGAGACGGAGCAGTATTATCACACATTTGAAGTTGTTTTTCTGGCCACCTGTTGAATGCAATATCCATTCTCCTCTAGTCCTCTAGGTCAGCCTTTTCCCCTCTAGGTATAATGTATTTACCAATCACAGGTTTTTTAAAATTGTAGAACATACTAAACACATATTTTTTGACTTCAAAAAATCTAGTTCCTATATGAAAGGCATTACTAATCAAAAATGACAATACCATACTGTCCACTATAGCTACAGTTAATAACAATATATTATGAGGGGCCTAAATAACTATCATACAGTAGTTTGTGTTAACTCTGGGATTGTTTGTTGTTTGTTATTTATGCATAAACACATAGAAGGATGGAGGAACATGTTGTGCTGGATTTAAAAGCTTAGAAAGCTTGAAAGGAGTGTAGTGAAAGCAATGATCACGCTGGTTTCCACTGGTAAAACAGTACCATATTTCTTTAATATTAAACCAAAAAAGAGTGCTGGGTTCAGGGTTTGATGGAATTCCAAACATTGTAGTAAAGGCTTAAAAAAAAACACTTCGAACTTTAGATCGTCGAGAGCTTCGGGAGCAGCCAGCAGATCAGTTATTAAGTCACACATTAAGAGTGCTGGCCTCTACACTGAGCACAACATGGCTCAAGGTTCTTCCCAGTGTAGCATTAGTGAAATGAACTCTGTACACCACTTTTTCCTGCACAAAAGCATGTTTACTGTGAAAAGATAATGTGTGTACAAAGTCTAAGATGGAGTTCCACTGATCATCTATGACATCTCCGACGAGATCCAAGGATGATTTTTTTTAGGTTTATTTGAAAATGGAGATTTTTTGAACATTTTTTGTTTGGTAGTTACCAAAAGAAATGATCCTTGGTAAGTAGTCATAGTTCTTGAGAGAAAGTGGCTAATGTATAAAGCGTGGTCTTTTATCCCTCTGTCAAACCAAAAAGTAAAGGTTTACACAGAAGGGAATAAACATTTTACTGGACTCAGTGGAGGAAGAGCCTGTAAACTCTTTTAATTTAAACCTGTAACCTTATCACGTGACCAAGTGTTACATTTTGGATCAAATTATTGCACTAAAAACCCCTGAGCTTGAATTGTTATGCCACAATAAGAATTCTCATTAGTCCAAAGCTAGACCTCCAGAGTCTTTTGGTCTTCAGAGCTGGGTCCTGCTAATCGGAACAGATTTATTCCCTCTATATGAAAAGGATAACAGTGTTATGAAGCATGTTAAAAGAGGACTTCTTAATTGCAATGTGAATATTGTGGAAAATATATAAAACCTTTGGCCTTGGAATGATTTAATAGGGTTGATGGGCCCCACTAATGATAGGCCCACTGCAAAGACCATCGAAGTTTGTCCTAGGAGTATTGGGGAGAGTGACCTCTGTGCTGAAAGCAACTTTACGGGTGAATTAGTAGGAAGAAGTGAATCTTCTTCAAAGTTTAGAGTAAAAAATGTGTGTGTTTGCTCAGTTGATGAGTATAACAAGAATTCAGGAGAATGATAAAGTTGCATCAAAGGCATAGTGATGCAGGATATCTGACTTTACCCATACAGGTCCTTTTGAGTGGCTTTACCATCACTAGAGGCTTAATCGGCATAGAAAACATACAAGGAAGCAGCCAAGAAATCAAGAGATATCAGTACCTTTGGGCCTTTTAACTAGTGTGCTCATGTGTTTAATCACTAAAAAAAGCAGAGTGTTGAAATAACCTGTTGGATTTACCAGATGCTACACGCAGGCCATACTTGAATAGTATCCAGCTCTCCTTAGCACATCCATGCTCGGGGTATTGTGAGAAACTAATATTGGCCTTTGTGCAATGTTCTGCTTGCAGGGTCAGGACTTCCTGTAAAGGCTCACTGCAAAAAAAGTGAATGCATCTAAATCTAGAAAATGTTCCTTTTCCATCAGTTTATGTTGAGTCAGAATTCAATCCCTGCTTTGAAAGGTCCATCAGCAGGGAATCAATACAGAATGATTTTGAAGTATGGCAGCCAACTGCAACATAAACAGAAAGCTGCTACTGTAGCTCCCCTGTTCCTTTCTCCTGATGATTCTCAGCAAGCTGGTGAGTTGTGTATATAAGGAGATTCTTGGCAGTTGTTTTTCATCAAGCCCACATATCAGACTGAATACTACACATGGATCATTTTGAAACACCAAAAAGCCCTTAAATAAACCACACACCCAGTAGAGAGGGAGAGAGCTCGCTTTGATCCAAGATGACTGTGACTTTTTAGCTTCAGGATGGCATTTGGACACTATAAAAGAAAAGAAAAGCTTTGGTCAGTAGACAGCTAAACGTGGAAATGCCAGCAATAAGCAGAGACTCCACAAAGTCTTATGTAACACTGAATGTGACTGTCATGTTCAGTAAGAAGCATCATTGCAGAGACAATGTAATGCCCATATATAGAGACTGCCGAGGCTTTAAAAGCAACTAAGCATCTGCTGCTTGCGCTTCACGTCATGTGGCTCTGTAGTTTAGAAGAGCACCAACGCACACGGCTAAGGGAATCTAAACCCAATGTGCAGTCTTTAAATCTTCACGTTGTTATGTTAGTTTTAGTAAATCATCTGATATGAAAGACAACACCATTTTGATGTTTTCTTGCAGCAAAACTTGAGGTTTTAAAAATTCCCTGAGGTCCAATGTGTTACCTTTTTTTGTGGCTGTGGGAACTTTACTTTTTCCTTAGCTACATAAAAATAGTAGAAAGCAGTAGAAACAAGAGCACTTAGAAAGAGCAACTCCCCCGAAGTGCGAGGGCTAGATGTAAAACTTTGATGTTTTGTGATATTTTTATTACAAACGGCTGACATCAGGCTCTATTGTTATTTCATCAGTTGACCTTGGCTGGTAACAATGAAGGTCAAGATCAAAAGCTTAGCCAGCTTAGGTAGTCATGTCTCTCAAGGACTAAAGTTCGAAGATGATCCATAAAAACTGAAGATAATATAAACTTTTTGCTGATTTTCACATTGACCTGATTTTCTGAAAATTAAATCAGCTCGAGCTGTTATTCATGTCTACCATCACACTGAATTTGGAAGTGATATCTTGAAAACTTTGGGCTCTAAACTGCGAACACAACGTTTATTATTACCTTCAGTTTTTATGGATCATCTTCGAACTTTAGACCTTGAGAAGGAGCTGGCTCATTGCTGATTACGTATAAAATGCAATTTCTGTATTTGCATAACAAAGACAAGAATGATACCACCCTTAGAGGGGAGAAGAACCAAATAATGCACATCAAACAAAGAAAAATCACATCTCGTATGAGGAAATATTAGAGGAAAAAGAGAGAAACACCTATTCTATCGTGTGATGTTGTTTGTCTTGATGAGCATATTCGGAGTCATACGGTTGCCAGAATGGAAACCTACACGGATGATTTGTCGCAGTACACACAAATCACGTTGTCATGTTCCAGGCGATCACGCCCTGAACATGACAACTTGGAAGGTTTCCCAGCAGCCATGTCTGACTTTTAAGTAGCAATGTCCTGGCGCTTCATCAGGCTGACTCATCGACCATTTATTTTGTCGGCCATCATAGAGTCATAGCCGTCTCTCTCGACTAACGCAGAGTGAAGGCACACTGCTCTTGGCACCGATTCATCCAAGCACCCATAAAGAGGAAAAAAAATGCCCCTGTGTTTCTGTTAATATCACACATCTGAAAAATACATGGCTACTCAGCTTGTGCATGTTACATTAGTGAGGAGTTGCCTCTGGAAGCCTGTCCAGTTATCCTGGGCGAGCTCCTCTGGCGCCATGTGATGTCAATTGGAAATGAAGAGGGCATCGCTGTGGCTACTAGGCAACTGCAGTTCAGGGCAAACAAGCAACAAACTCAAGAGGAGCCTCAGATAAGATCTATCAGTCTTGTCTTTGTTATGCAAATGCAGAAATTGCATTTTGTACGTAATCAGCGATGAGCCAGCTCCTTCTTGATGAAGGATGGGTTTCTTAAATCAGACATCAAAGCAGATCGGTGCATTCAGCCACCAAAGTAAATTGACAATGTTTTTTTAATTAGTCACCCAGTCTTTTCAACAAGAGAACTTTGGAAAACACTCAAACTCCTTATGGCCACGCAATGACTTATGTCTGAAGATGACAACAATAGGAAGGAGACAAAGCCATGGAGAAAAACAAAAGATGTTCCAGTGCGGTTTTTAGAAAGATGGCGCAGTGGATGAGCCTGTGAGGCACAGTGTGGGCAGTTTTCCCACCACATGCTCACAAGTGACAGCTGAGACAAGACACCATATCTCTACTTTCCCCACTGTTAACACACAGAGCCACAGGCAAATGTCAAGCAAATCTGTCTGTTGTTTAGAACTTTGACTTGCTATTCATATCTTTAACCTCTTAACACCCACCAGGAAGCCAAGCTAATGAGTATTTTTCCTTTGAATGCAATTTTCTGACACTTCCAAATGGAAAGCTTTGACGACAAAATATGCAAATTACATATAAAATGTGCTTGTTTAACTCGTACCTCTGGTGAATTTTAAGAAGATCATAAAACAGCTCTACTTTCACATTTTCTGTCCTTCTGTTTTTCCAGTGTATTTCTTAATGCCCCATCAACAAGTCCCATAAGTAATTTCAGGCACTACTTTTACAGCACCTTCCAGTTAGGGGTGAGAGTAAATGGTTTTAAGGGGGGTGGGGGAGTTGTTAAGTCTGTGTAGTGTGTTGACATGCTGCAGGTGGTGGCCTGCTGAATGTCCAGCTGAGCCAGGAATGTGGAGGCCCTTTGGGCGCAAAGCAGCCAGGATTGCCCATGCAGGCAGTGGAGGGGTTCTCTGACTAATAGTAGCACTACAAGACAGCTATGACAAATCATTGTCTAGACTAGAGCATCAAAGGACTATAGTCTGCATTAGAGCCTCAGACTGCAAAGCAAAACACTACACAGCCAGGTCTGTAGGTCACACAACATGTCACAAGAGGGGTTTAACTCAATGACAGACTGAGGATCAACATAATGGAAGCAGGCTAAGCTATACCATCTGAGGACCCTTTCTCATAAGGCCCCCCGGGGGTCTCCTACCGATTTATTGCTGTCAATGCGATCGTCTGTGTCTATCTTTAGCCGCCCTGACTTTTATGAGCATGTTGAAGTGAAGGCATGCCGGGACACTGCTGACTGCCGTCATGATTTCACGTTAACTCCTTCCTTAGGTTAGTCTGAAGTTTGTTTAGTTTTCTGGGTACCCTGCAGAGATAGGCATGCGCCAGAGGAATTTAAGGTTTCAGAAACTCTGTCTTTAAGACTACCATAGGCCACAAGTGCTACTATTCTACTCAGTGGGGCAAAATGTACTTATGCCACGTGCTCTATGTGAGTATTTGTACTTGATTACTTAAATGTACAAATCAAATATATGCAAAATGCAAATCAGAAGAGAAATATTGCAAGTGTTACTTCACATTTCTTTGACATGTCTGGTTAATGCAGCTTAAAGACAAGGATATTTCTCACAAGACATGATGAACTCATAGTATATTTATTTATTTTTTTGTTGTTGAACTTTTTATCTTGTATTTCATTAAAATAAACAATATAATTGTAGTTTGGGTATTTGGTTTGACAAGAATACAATTTGAAGGTATCACTTTGGCTGTAGATTGGGTGATGGCCATTTTTCACACCACTGACCGCAAACCAAAAATTGAATTAGTAGATTTATCAGTGATTAAACAATAAATAAATCATTTTAAAAAATATTTGGTATGAAATAGTTCACCAAATCATTATAACATTTTAAAAATGATAACTCTACCGACTACCAAAGGTAGCTACCGACACCTTTGCCTTCTTAACATGCTAATCTAAACATAATACAAGGTATCAACATGCTGATGCAATCCTCTTGTAATCACAGAGGACGTTTGCTTTCAAGCTCATGTCAGGTCAGGATTAATAAATATTCTGAGAAAGTATTCACGCTGCTCTGGAAGCTTTGAAGTAATGCAGTAATGTTTTCAGAGCAAGAAGGATCTATAGGAGCACAGAAAATCTTTTATCTCACTAAAAATGTGTGACACACTCTTTCTGATGCTGTCAGTGGACAGAGATCAGCCTCCTGTTCATATATTAGAAGTAGACTGTATTTATACACAATCTATTTCTAATACAGTAGTAGTTCATGCTAATAAATACACAATAAAATATCAATTTAGAAATTATGTAACAGGTAGTCATTTGAATATAGGTAACTAGTAATTTGGCCTTATAGGAACTACATATATCACTTTCTGCATTTTAGACGAGATAAGTACCGCCTCTGTGGTGATTTCTAAAATAGCAACAACAAGAGCGAGACAGTGCACCAACTAACCATTATACTAGATCTAACTGATCTAATCAAAAGCATGTCTGTGGGCCACTGAACAAAAAAGTCAATGTTTGGATTATGACGTTTTTTCTGAATTTTGAGGCAAACAAATTCAGTTCAATTCAATTTTATTTAAATTATGAACACTTTTCCTGACTTCAATCTCAGAATTATGACTTTTCCCCCTGGAATTAACATTTTTTGTTAGTAATCTGACTTTTTTTTTTTCTTAAAGTATGATTAGGATCAAAGGAAGAAAAAATACTGCCTTTTTTCCCCCCTCAGAGGTGTGATTAAAAAAAAAGACACAAAGAGGAGGAGAGTAGGACCTGACACTGCTATGAAGCTTTGCTCTTTTGCCTCCAGATACTATTGTATGTGTCATGCTGACATGTGTTTATAAGCAGTAGAGTGTTTTTTTGTCTTAATGGAGATGCAGATGACATTTCTTTACAAAGCAGCCTGATTTTTGGGGAGGTTGTGAAATTACAGAATTGTGTAATTATTTTTTATATACAAACATACAGAGTGTTGATTTTTCTGCTGTGGAGATGATCAATCTGGTTAATCTGGGTAAAATGTGCCTCATTTTTCAACAAGCTCTCACAGCTTCAAATATACTCTAAGAAATGGTTGAAAGGACTATTAAGGGGATAAGTCAATGCTTTAAATCTCTGGTATTTCACAGTAAATTCAGCTCAGCGCTTGTGAAAGCTTTGTCCACACAGCTGCAGACTTCTCTCCTGACCCTCGAAGAGGATAACAGAGATGGTTTGGCCTAAAGCCTGACATAAAGCCCCCCATATGTTATGGTTTACACTCAGGGCAGAACGTGCTGTCTCTCAAACTAGTTTCCATTAAGCGCATTCCTTGCAAACAGCCTGATAATGGCACTAGTAGGTCCCAGCTCTCCAGCATTGTGACTCATCACTCAGGTGTGTTTACAGCTTACTCTACCAGAGAAAGAAGCTTCTCTGGAGACAAACTACTACGCCTTGTAAAACATGTTTCGGGCTCCAAGGAAAAGTCATAGCAAGTCTACCGCTTAGGCATTCATCAACCTCAAATGTGACACAGGTGACGACATTTTCAAACACCAACTCGAACAAACACTCAGAAAGACAGGCAAAGGCAAAGAGAGTGAAGCAGAATTTCTGTATGCGAGCTAAGCCGGGGATGTCAGTAGGGTCATTTCATTTCACACAGAGCCATTAATTACATCCCACCTCTGCAATTATATTAGGTTTTCTTTTTTTTTTTGTATTTTGCTTTAGTGCGAGGAGAAATGATGGACATTGGTTGTTTTACAGCCAAAGACATAAACAGCAGCTTACGTAATATGTCTCCTTTTACTCACTAACAGGCAAATTCATTGGCCATTACTCTTGATGGATATCAGTAATGTGATGAGTGCATGGACTCAGTCCTTCTGGTTTTATAGCGATGACCTTAAAACAATAATAAATTGTTTTATTTGCTCCACATTAATCAGATAAAACCTGCGTATCTGCTTTCTAAACCACCACATGCCTCGATGCAGACAGAAGAAGAAGAAGAAACTCAAAAGTACACAGTCAGTTTTTCTGTAATGACAAGAACTGCTATCACTGCTGCTTAATGTTAAAGTCAGACTGGCATAAAGAGCAATATGAGAAAGACGCAATAAAACTAACTCGAGTAGTAAATATCTTTGTTTTATGGTGCTTATATGTCACATTGTATGATTTACTCATGAAAGCAGCTCTCGACTATGCTTAAGGCTCATTTACGTTGTATGAGAAAAATGCAAAAGGAGCCACATTCATAAGTCTCATGTTTTTTTCCTTCTTTTTTCTTTTCAAATAGAGACATGTAAGTGCTACAAGTGGGAATTATTGGAGAAGCAGAAAATAATCGTGTTTTGACTGAGTTAGCAGAGCAGCACAGCAAAGAGAGGCTGACAAAGGAGTCATTTCAAGTGGATTTGGTGAAATGGACCGGTGTCAATAGCTGTCTGTATATTTGTATGTCTTCTCCTCGTACCATGTGCCCACTCTGCTCAAGTGAACACTTGTAGAGCCACTTATTTATCACAACTAGAAAACCTAACAGACAGTAAGATTGTGACCAGAAGAAATTATTATTATTTTTATCTTGATGTTTGCTAGTACCACTTCTCATAGATGATGCTCCACTGTCAAGCGGTTTAGGATAGAATCAGCAATGGTCCCCGATCGGCCTCAACAACAAGAAAGCAAATATGTGTGTATCAAAACAGATTTGTTACACGGTAGCTGCTGAGTGTGTTATTTCTGTGGTAACTTTTTTCCTTCATGACCTTGAAAATACTACACAGAAGTGCTTTTTCATCTTGCTCCTGTATCGGCAGGATGACAAAACTGTTACAAATCACTGCTAGGAATTGATTTTTTTTTTCTTCGCAGCAGCAAAATTATGTATTTATCTTCCTGAAATTTTTGGTACTTTGTTAAGTTTAACTTAACTGTCTGTCTTTGCGATTATAAACATACGTTTATGTTTCAGTGACACGTGGGGCCAACATTTAAAAACAAATGAGACTGCCTCTGATTATTTTAGGACCTCAGTGGGTTACTCAGTGTTATGCAGCACGTGTGATTGCTTTTCTCTCTTGTGTTTTACTACTTACAGCTGTTCTTTTCCCTCCTGAGCTTCTTCTCTGCATTGTCAAACTGGAAATTATGTTTTCTTCATCTGTCTGTTTGGACAGTGATTTTAAACTCTTAGAGTCATCGTAAATGTGTCTGGGGTCATCAGTATTTACAGTCACCCAGCACACCTGGTAGATCTTGGGAATGCAGCATTCCAGCCAATAACTCCTGACCTGCTGTTCACCTTTCGTACACATTTTTTGTGTTTTCTGAACACCACACCCAGCGCATTGTGACTGTCTTCATGTCAGCACTACAGTTACCTGTTTTTTAACAGTTTTCAAACTTTATTGGTAGAGAGAGGGAGTGTTCAGAAACAAACTGACAAGCCTACAGTATGTGCAGACGTTTTGAACCGCCCCTCGTTGCTTTAGTTATGTTAATTACAAGGAGCTAGTCCTTGGATCGTCGATTTTCTGGGAAATTTTTTTTTCCTTCTGTTAAGTCATTTAGACTGACCTATGAATCATTCAAGCATAAAAAAGACACCTAACTCAAGGGATGAACCGGTGCTGTGTCTACACATAATGAGAAGACAACCTAAAGAATTATTTACATTTTAAATTGTACTTTGTTACTAAAAGCTGGTTGCAAAGACAGATGACTTGTTCTCATTTCTTTAGTTGGATATATGAAAAATGTCAAATATAACACATTTTGATGGGCATAAAATTGTATTTTTGCACAAACAAGGTGATTTCCAAAGAGCTATTAACAGAAAGCTTGGCGTATCTTAGCATGGTGTGACAGTCTGTCCTTAATTTGAGGAAAAGTGGAGAACAAAAAAGGTGTTGGCATAAACAATTTAAAAGAAACTATCAGCAGGTGAAATGTATGCCAAAGTCATGTCCTTAAGAAATATCTGGCTAAGACCTGACATAGGAAGCGAGAGATCCCTCTAGCCCTATCTATTGTGCACTGACACCTCATCTCAGTGGAAGGGTGCCTATCCAAAAGCCATTCTGGAAGAAGGGAAATGCCAAATTACACAAGAACTGGACTGAAAATTGGAGTTAACAGTTCTGATGGAGTGATGAAGCCAAATTTGAACATTTTGGTTGTAAAAGTGTAAAAGGGAGGTTAGGGGAGGTACAACGGTGAGTGTTTACAGCCATCTGTAAAATGTGCTGGAAGCTCTGTCATAGTTTGGGCCTGTATTGCAGCCAGTGGTGTTGGCGGTCTTCTCAAAACTGGTTGAGTTATGAAGACAGAAAAGTAGCGTCAGATTTTGATCTAAATGCAATACCATCTGGAAAGCTTCTGATTGGCAACAGCTTCATTTGCCAGGATGACAATGATCCCAAACACACTGCCAATGCAGTTAAAAGCATACCTGGATTGAAAAGCACACAATTGAGCACCATCAGTCATGGATTTGACATTATTAAAGTGGTGTGGGATCATCTTGACTGAGAATAAATGAAGAAACCGCCCACATCTAAAGAAGAGCTTTGAATGTCCTTCGAGAAGCCTGGAGAACTATTCCTGAAGACTACTTAAAGAAAGAAATTTAAGATAGTTCAAGCTGTGTTGAACAATAAAGGTGGCATTAGCAAATATTGACTTCCAGGCTGGTAAGTGTTTTACAAACTCTGTATTAAATAATATTAAATATTAAGTAGTTAGGAAATTTCACGACTGGACTTGTTGCACAGGTGGCATCCTATCACGGTACCAGGCTGGAATCCTCTGAGCTCCTGAGAGTGACCGCTCTTTCACAAATGTATCCGGAAAAAGTCTGCATGCTAAGGTGTTTAATTTTTTAGACCTGTGGTAGAAGTGATTGGAACATCTGAATTCAATGATTTGGATGGGTGAATGAATACTTTTAGCAACATAGTGTACTTTAAAAGATTAACTACACTATTGTTTGACTGACAGGTTGATGTCAGAAGTCATCGGACTACTTAAACAAGTAACTGTTTTTTTCATCTCTGCACTGAAAAGAAGCTGTAGACACAACATGAACTATCTTTACCTATAAGGCTATTTTCCAGCAATGATAAGGCACACTTATTCAACACTAGCACCTCATTATAGTTGTCTCTCTGTACACACACAGAATATAAGCCTGGCTTTAACTCTCTGTAAACTCTGGCTGGTCATATGTGCCGTTTGGGTTGCTTCCTTTTGTTTTAGCAACTGTAAAATGCTCTTGTCTTGTGCTATTTCTCTGTGGGTTGATCACATGCAAGTAGTCATGTGATCCACTGTAAATATCAAGTACTGACTGTAACATCTTTAAGAAGTTCTTAAACAAATCACTGCACCTGACTGAGTATACACTGACACACTGATCAATATTAAAAGTAGTCCTTATTTACAGACCTAGCAATGATGCAAAAACACACAAGAAACACACCTTCTCACCTATCTGATTTTGACAGTACTAATGCAAGAAGGCAGGAAGGAAGTATCACTATTGCGTTTGCTAAGTCAATTTCCTGCGCTCTGGTTCAGTCCATTTCCAGTGTGAGCCGTGCGATCAATCTGCAGCTCTGGACATGATATCATGTTACATTGTGATACTACGTTGAATACAACATGAAGTTGCCATATTGCTGCTGAAGTGTATATTTGGCGGGGTATTTTACAGGCCTGGAGATGCTCAGAGAAAGATTGCTCCGGACTAGAGCATCTCTCCTGTCCTCGGCCCATGATGTCTCACTGTCTTTTATCCTCTCCCTGAGCCTGTGCCACCTCTCACGGGACTCACGGGACCGCAGACCCAGGCAGGCGGCCAGCTGGTGGAGGCTCACTGGGACCACCAGCAGAGACACGAACAGCATAAGGGGCTCAAGGGGGAAGACACTCCATGTAACAACACACTGCGCCTACCATTGCACTTAGTAATCACTTCTAAGGTTTCCATACAGGCTGCTGGCATGATCACTTTTGTGTGTCTGCAGGGATTTTAGCTTTGTGAATAGTTACATCAATCTTTTTGTGCAAACGTGTGTGTGTGGGTGATAATGATGTGCAAGCATATGTCTAGATATACCCAAGATGCCTCTTCTCTCGTATTCTTCAATGTGCAAACTGTGTGTGTGTGTGTGTGTGTGTGTGTGTGTGTGTGTGTGTGTGTGCATACGAGTGTATTACAGGAAAACAGTGACTAATGTCTGCCCTCTTCTCTTCCGTAAGCTGATCTGTCCCTGAGGCGGACAAGAGGGCACCGGATTTTCTCTTCCAAGAGACGCTTTAGAAACGCTGCAAAGACAGAAGCACATGAACCCTTTATTACTGCGCAGGCACACTCAGCACTCATGAACTCAGTGACGCCCATGAGCGGCCGTTCTTGTATGCCGTAAGAGCATCCATCTCCGAGTGCCTTAAGGTCAACTTGGCCTCCATTACCTAAGCCACAGCATCCAAGAGAGATGACCCATGTAGTGCTCAGACAACACAAGCTGAAACTGGTAATGCAGCATTGCTCCCCTCCGTGTAAACATGGAAAAAGTGGCGTTGGGACAAACAAGAAAGCCTACACAGTTCAGGCTGATGATGTCTATACACATTAGGTTATGGTAGGAGTATGAGATCAAAGACACTTTAATTAAAAACTAATTGATGATGCTCTGCATATTTCTTTATTTTCAAATGCATGATTGTCCTTTTTTGTGAATAGGAGGTCAGTAGCAGTCTTTCAGTGCAGTCATATTCTCCATTCAGGGGCACGGAAGGTAACACTTAATTTACCACTATTATAATGGACACAGTATCTGCTGCATACATAATTAATCGATCACTGTTTTCCACATTGATAACACCATGACCCTGGTTCTCATCTCGTCTTTGCTGCTCACAATTACTGTGAAACATGTGACACACTCACAGAGCTTCCGAATCAGAAGTGCATCATATGTGCTTCGTGGTTAGAACCACTGCAATCGGGCCGATAACTCTCAGGATAGTTATCAAGCCAGGCAGGACTTACGCGGTTTATCACAACTCTCATGTGGATACATGAGGGTTTGCAACATGTTAATGTGGTTGTTATTCCGCTACAAGACTCCTTTGAAGAGCTGCAGCTTAGATGGGAAAGTAATTTTTGAATATTGCGCAATAAAACTTCTCAAAAGGTTCTGCAGAGCCACACTTTCCAGCAACAAGCACTCTGCTATAGCCCCTATGAGCCGTTTGGAATAATAAGAAGGCAAGCAATAGTCAAGGGTGAGACATGTTGAACTGCGCCGGCAAAGTGAAGATCTGTTTGCGCTATTTTTAACTCAGAATCTTAATGAAACAACCCCCTAGCACCCACGAGCTCCCCTCTTCTTTCCCACTCAATGAATCCATTCAGTTGAAACACGCTCAGGCAGTAAGATGAAAAATGGTGCTTAGAAATGGCTGTCCAGCTTCAGTGATTAATATTAGAGTGAGAGAAGTGATGATCTATTATTGAACTCCCAGTCTTCACAGCGCAACCAGGATAAAAGTGATAAGCAGTGGTGCCACAGTGTGTAATTACAGATTACTCTCATCATTAGAGCAACCCACTTTGGAATGTATGTTGTAATTAACTTTATTTTAGGTGCAAACTCTTTAAAAAGCCTTTATTCATATCTAACATTGAATCAATTGCTATTTAGATAGATAGATAGATAGATAGATAGATAGATAGATAGATAGATAGATAGATAGATAGATAGATAGATAGATAGATAGATAGATAGATAGATCATACCCATAATACCGAGTCCTCTGCCCCGTGAAGCGAGTGTGGGACAATTGATTTTTGAAATAGGTTAGGTCAGGGAGGTGATGTGTGCACTTTTGTCGCGCAAAGGGAGGGTCGGGGTTGTGCAGACAGATGGTAAACAAATATTTGACAGCAGCCAGCAGCAGCACTGGGCTTCCTCTGTGGTGTGTTTGCAGGGTGAGCGGGCTGAACTATACAGGAGTTGTCTCGGCTCTTCAGTGCCCAGTTCTGCGTCCTCTGAGAGGAAGAGCTGCTGTAATTGGTTTCTCAATGAAGGATCATCAGCAGCTCCCCGGAGGCTTGGTGGACTGTAGCGCAGCGCTGCTCCATCAATCGTCCGTTTCCCGGATTTGAACGCTGCTTTGCTCTTTTCTTCTGAAATAAACAAGTGCGCAGTGAAGGGGACTGTCGGAGCATCATCACCCTGCGCGCTTTAGACGGGGATCTTTTGTGATCTCTTTTTTTCCTCACCCAAACCTGCTGAACGAGTATTGGGAGTTAATCGTTCTGTCCACCTCGGGGAGAATATCGACAAAGTTTAACGCAGATTTTCGCCATGAGTGATCTGGAGGACGACTTTGCCAAGATCCTGCTGCTAAAGGAGGAGAGAATAAGGGACTTGGAGAGGCGGCTTGCCGATCGGGAAGACGAGATTCAAGAACTGAAGAGAAAATTACACAAATGTCAGTCTGTTCTGCCAAGCGCTCAACTTATTGGACCCAGGACCCGCAGGGCGCAGGGCATCTCCGCGGAACCTCAAACGCACCAGGACCTGTCAAGGCAGGCGTTTCGAAAATATGCCAAGTCCGACTGGTAAGACAGTTTACGCAGGCGGTGGTACTTTATTGCTCTGTTATTGCGCCCATGTGTCTGCTTTGTGTCCCGTCTTAAAAGATTTTCTCGGTGTTTTTCTTCTGAGTTGGTTTTTTCTGGTCATAAAAACTATTCATCAGCATTTCGTTACGAGGATGTATAACTCTGTTTCGAGAGGAGAATACATGTGGCGACAAAACCCCCCCCAAAAACTAGAGGCTCAAACACACACGGCTCACTGAGGCTCCTCTGTGCTTTGTCTCCACATAGTGTTTCTGTCTCTTTATGATCTTCTTTTTTTCTAAATGGGAGACTCAGAGTTTTGCCATGAATGGACGAGCACTTCCATTCTTGCGGGCCGGGCCGATGACGCAGCTCCAAGGCAAGCTTTAGAAAGAGCTCCTAATTGATCAGATCCATCATGGCAGCCCCACGGGACACAGACAGGAGGAAGTGCGATGCATTATTGGCTTTTAGTAGCTGGACGCTGAGGACCCGAAGTGCATGTCTGAGGATATTTAATACTCCATTAGAAAACGCTTTGTTTGGCCATATGCTTCCTTCATCACCTTCAGGTGCTCGTTTTAGGTTCACAATCCTTATTTTGAGGGTTTCATCTGAGGTATGATGTCTGTATAGATAAAAGAAACTGCCTTTTTATTTAGTCCTACTCTGCTTAGTTTGGTTTTGCTGTGTTTACTCGAAGAACCAAAAAGTTAGCCAAAGAACTTTTTCTTTTAATTTATTCTCACCTCATTTTCTATCATCAGAACCCCATCAGAATAAATTACTTATTACACTGACATCACACACGCACAAGCAGACATCAGCCTGTTGACTCGCTTAGTGCAAGAGACAATGGGGTTAATAATATTAACATGGCTAGACTATTTCCAATCTTCATTTGCATTAATAAACTGCAGGCAGGAAAGTCCTCATTTGCAGTCATCAACGGATGCTCGCTGTGCTTTCAAAGGCAAACAACCGCAGGGAGAGCTCCCAGACAAACAAACAGAAGACAGCCCAACTTTAGAGGGATGAAAAAGTTGCAAACGAGCTACATTAAAGTTAAAAATAAAGTATCTCCATCAAATTGTCAGCCTTCCAGTGGAAGCATGGCTCGGTCTCAAAGTGATCAAATTATGAGTTTATTTTCAGCTGCTGAGTAACAGTAAGTGCCACAGTAAGGCTGCAGGAGTTGGCAGACGGGAATGTGCCCATGCGCTCTGAGGATAAACCGGAAGTAAACCTAGAAAACGTGCAAAACGCCAGTGACATGACGTCTTTGTGCTCCCGGGGTCTGGAGGAAGGCGCCCATATGAGCTGCTGGGGGTCTCTGACCCCTCTGTGTGCCGCAGAGGGGTCAGAGACGGTGTAACCCCCCCCTCATCCACCACCACACACGCGCACCCCACTGAATCAGAACGTGGCACCAGGCGGCGGCCCGCCCCGCTCCTCAGATTACTGCAGCATGGAGCTCCGGATCCTATTTCTATTGATCCGCATAGGAAAGGGGCTCACTTGAATGGCTAGAGAGGTGAAATTTAAAGCGCAGAGGTGCTTTGAAGGACAGTGGGAGGGCTTTTTGTTGATGGGAAGATGCGGGGCTCCAACACTGAACCTGAAATCTCCGGACGTCTGCAGTTTCAGATGCTATGAAGCAAACTTTGCTGCTTAAGCTCTGTGGTCTGCCCCCATCCCTTAACAAAGATAATATAAACCATGATTTTTTTTAATTAGCTCAGAGAATACTGCGCTACATTGGATTATTTGTATGGTTTTCTTTTGTTGTAGTTCAATAAATGACAGAAAGTTTTGCTGGTTGTTGAGCAGGTCTTCCTCTCATGTTCAACTTTCACAGATTACCTCTGTTGTGCTTTGTAGCTTGCGGTTCAGGTAGTAGAGCAGGAAAAGCAGGGTTCACGGTTCACTCCATGACTTTTCATATCGAGCATCCAGACTATGCTTGGGTCTCGTGCTTTTACAAGGCACGAGACCCAAAGTTGCTCTCCATGGCAGGCAAGCTTAATAGCCAATGTTTAGCAATTTAAGCACAGTCTGAAGAACATTTTTCATGCTGCTATGCAGTTTCAATACATTTTCATTTGATCTGCGTAAACCCCGATTACCCATTAAAAATCACAGACCTACATGTTATTACTTTGAGTGATATTACTAATATCAATTCCTCCGATTGATCATCCCCCAAATCCTACATTTTATTTCTCTCATGATCCAGTATCACTCACTACATGCTGATTTAATGCCCACAATCATCCTCAGCCTGGAGAGCAGTGCCATGCCTCATTCTTGATTGTCTGCGTTGATCCTTTAAGCCGCCACAAGAGGGCAGCTGAGATCTTTTTATTAGACCATCTGTCTCCATTTCGGTTTGTTTACACGGTTTTTGTCGGGAAAAATATGTCTTAAACCACCGCACCAAAAACACCTATCTCTGCAGTCCGAGAAATCTCCCCGCTTTTGTCCTCACTGTCAGCTGGTGACGCTTCATCCTCTCGGCACAGTAATTGCGATTTCAACCTCAGTAAGTCCTCATCCTATCAGATTGTTCTTGGCACTTTATCCTCTTCTGAATTTGTCCAGAGAGCACGAGGCCAAATGCTGTTCGCTGTGCTTCGGATGAGTCATTGGGATAATGTGGACAGGCACCAGCGGCGCTGGGAGTGCACACAACACCAGATTAGATGAGAAACGTGGAGCTGCCGCGAAGGAGTCGTGAGCCTCATTAGCTCTGACATTTTTTGTGTCTCTGCTGCTGCTGTTTGACACTTTTTTTAAAATATGAAATTTGGCAAACTGACTCCATTTTGCAACAAAATTTAATTCAGAAAAGGGTTTGGGGAAAGTTTAATTCTTTACACCCAACACAACATGAAAAACAACATTCAGATTCAAATGAAATATTGAAAACATCTTCCTTCATATTTTTACACCGAGGTTCATTAAGTTTTCCATCACCTTCAACTTCTATTAAGGCTCCTGTGCTCATCTATTTGTTACACGCAGCCTCAGGGTGAGATGCCGAGGTATGATGACATGGTTCTTAGAGCGGTGGCTTCATGCGAGACTCTCTCTCTCTCTCTCTGGAGTGGCAGACTGCACTGTGCTTCAGATTCCTGTAGGCGCCCTTCTCGCCATGCGCTCTCACCGGGTCGCAGCCTGACGCACTCGGGGAGGACGGTCCTCCGCTGTCACAGCACCGTGGGAGGGAGGGAGTGAGCGAGAGAGAGAGGGAGAGAGTAAACTTTGCATGATTGTGGCTGAGACGCTTTCTGTGCTTACCTTGACGATCGCGTGCCACGTTCTTTTTAATCCCCAAACATCTGCTTCTGACAGACAGAATCAGCCACAGCAGAGACAGGGGTTCCTTCCTCTCAAGCTTTTCATGACGAATAAAGTTTGTGAGCCGCGTGGCAGAGCAGAAAGGATAAAGACTCGGCCGCATACCTTGCGATAAACTTCCTGGGAAGTCGCTCATTGTCGCCGATTAAAATGGGCACCTTGCGCGACCTCCAGTACGCGCTCCAGGAGAAGATTGAGGAGCTGCGCCAAAGGGATGCCCTCATCGACGAGCTGGAGCTGGAGCTCGACCAGAAAGACGAGCTTATACAGAGACTACAGAACGAGCTGGACAAATACCGCTCAGTCATCAAACCGGCGACCCAGCAGGTCCACAAGCAGAACGACTTGCAAGAGCAGCAGCGAACGAAGAGGCAGGCAATTTCGGCCGAACCCACTGCCTTCGACATCCAGGATCTTAGCCATGTCACCCTACCGTTCTACCCCAAAAGCCAGCAGTAGGTGTTCAAATTCTACCCACAGTCTTTATATTTAATATGCTCGATATTTTTGCATTCAGTGTTATGCTTCCGTCTGAATTGATTCAGTCTTTGTTACCTTTCCGATTCTTGTGCGTAATGATGCGTGTGGCGCAGCAGGTACTTCACCTGTAGCGCACACTGGGATAATGAGGCAGTGCTCAGTACTCATGCGCGCGCACCAAGAGCCCCCCCCCCCCCCCCCCCCACACACACACACACACACACACACACACACACATAGCGGATGTTCTTGCAATGACACGATATCTTCAACTGTCAAAATGAGACAAATATTAAAACCTCAAGAATCCGTGAAGCTTTCACTAGTGACGCTCATGAGCAGGATTACAAGCAGCATAACGATCAAAAGTTGACTGTACATAAACTTGATCATAGTCAAATATGAGGGAGAATTTGCATGCCGTCCAGGTTTGGGGAACTGGTTGTGGGAGCTCTGTGTAATGTACCAGTGCCTGTTTTATACAAGCTGTGATACTGTGACAGGCAGTCTTAACAGGCTCTCTGTGCATGTTTATCTTATGATTTCTGTCTTTCTCACTCCCTCTGTCTTTCCAAACTCTTACGCAAATACGTCTCTCCTTCTCGACTTGGTCTGAAACAGGAGGTCTGGATCTTAAACGTAGGCTGGCACTAAATTTGCCTTCTGTTGTGAAGTAATCCATCTCTCTGTTGGTTTAAAGGTTGAGCTATTATGAATCAACACTCCCCTGGTTGACAGGGAGAATATTTACCTAACATTGCACATATTGAATTTAATGAAAAGAAAATATTGACCTAAAATGCTTAGCGGGACACTCGAGTTCCCAAAAATAAATAAAAGGGATCATTCCTATGGAAGTGATTGGAATATTACAAGTCCTAGCATTAAGTTATCTTTTTCTATTCTCATATTGATGTTTTAAGCCTAAGAGGAAAAAAGATTACAGCCTTCAGATTTTGCAGTGAGATCAGTCACGTCAGATATGAATGTCATTATTCCACTGACACACAAACAACCTCAACAACAAAGATTTCATCAAAGAAGATTCAAAAAATGAAGGGATTTATTTATCTGAGCAGCAAAAAGCCATTAGTCTTTGTTATACCTGTCAGCTCCCTGGGTTTGTGAAAACACACAAAATGCTTTTTTCTTATGTGTATTTTTTTGTTTGTCTGAGATCCTGAACACTGGTTTGGAAGGTTAGCTGAGGAAAACACCAGAGTGACCAATTATTTTGATAACTGGCACCAGTCTGAGACATTATTTCTATTTTCATTAAGTGATTTTCTTGAGACTCTTGTCAAGACTTTTAGCACTTTACTTCAAAAAGTGGTTGATTACCCTGTGATTTAATATTGGAACAGATTAGAGAGAATCTCCAGTTAAGAAAATATCAATTATGATGGGAAAAGACTATTTCAAGATTTCAAAAGAACGAAAAGATGAGTGGCAGCGGTTTCTTAAATAATTTCTGATGATGATCCTCAAAGGAAAGCTAAAAAATTAACTCATTACAATGAGGCTGTTTGAACTTCCATCAAGCCTCTCTCAGCGACAGCTTCAATTTTCCGTTAAACGTCTGCCACACCTTTTCACACTCCTCATTTGTTAGAGAATGGCATTTTCTCTAATATTGCTCTTCTAATAAGCATAGAGATGAAAAAAATTAATTGAAAAACAGCCAGTGTTGAATGCAAATGACTGGAGTGTGTTTGTTCGCTTGTTCTCTTATTAGTTGAGCACTGTTCTTATCTTACTCAGGCAAAGATGTCCAAACTGGTTGGACATCTTTGCCTGAGTAATTTGGAGAAGTTTATATTTTTCTGTAGAAAAGCAGCTCCTTTACATTGAGTTTTTTGTTGTTGTTTTTTTGTGTATGTTAATTTATACTGTGGGCTAAAACAAGTTCACTAACTCTTTATTTTCCTCTGTTACTGAAATTTACTGATAATACCTGTTAGATCTGGCTAAGTGTTTGTGTTTTTCTTTCATTCTCCCCTCTCTTTATCTTCTTTACAAGGCCCATAGAGCGCTCTTTACTCGTATGCTATCCATTCTTTTCCCTCTTTCTGTCTTTTATTTCTCCTGGCCTCTCCTACTTTTCTGCCATGCCTTTTCTTTTTTTCCTCCTTAAAGAGCATAGTTTCTCCTTTTAAGGAAGACTGAACTTGCTCAGTCTAAACTTGTGTAGTGGATGAAAGAAAATATATCGCTCTCACAAAGGAGACGGAGGCAGATGTTTTCATAAGGGTTGGATTTGGAAGATGTTGCTCAAGAATGGCCACGATCATGTCTGCCCTAAATCTCCTGGGTGTAAATCGAACAGAAATAGGGTCAATGAGGCACATTTCCAGTGGGCTGGAGGTCAGCCTTGGAAAAAAAAAGATTTCCAGCTAGTTCCTGTTGAGCCTTTTTCACACATGTACTGCGGGCCTGGACTTTTGTAGATGGTCGATGTAACTTACATACACTCCAAGTTAAAAGTTTGGACACACCTTCTAATGGTTCTTTATTTTAATGACGATTTATGGTGTAGATTCTCACTGAAGGCATCAAAACTATGAACGAACACATATGCAATTATGTAGCAAACAAAAAAGTGTGAAATAACTCAAAACATGTTTTATATGTTAGATTCTTCAAAATAGCCACCCTTTACTTTGATTACTACTTTGCACGTTCTTGGCATTCTCTCGATGAGCTTCATGAGGTAGTCACCTGAAATGGTTTTCGAACAGTCTTGAAGGAGTTCCTTGAGATGCTGAGAACTTGTTGGCCCTTTTGCCTTTACTCTGAGGTCCATCTCATCCCTAACCATCTCGATTGGGTTTAGGTCAGGTTACTGTGGAGGCCAGGTCATCTGGCGGAGCACTCCATCACTTTCCTTCATCGTCAAATAGCCCTTACACAGCCTGGAGGTGTGTTTGGGGTCACTGTCCTGTTGAAAAATAAATGATGGTCCAACAAAAAGCAAACCGAATGGGATGGCATCTCGCTGCAGGATGCTGTGGTAACCATGCTGGTTCAGTGTGGACTCATCAAACCAAAGCTCAGATTTCCACCTGTCTAATGTCCATTCCTTGTGTTTCTTGGCCCAAACAAATCTCCTCTGCTGTTGCTTTTTCTTAGTCGTGGTTTTCTAGCAGCTATTTGACCATAAAGGCCTGATTCACGCAGTCTCCTCTGAACAGCTGATGTACAGATGTGTCTGCTACTGGAACTTTGTGTGACATTTATCTAGCCTCTCATCTGAGGTGCTGTTAACTTGGTATTTCTGAGACTGTTGACTCAATGAATTTATCCTCAGCAGCAGAGGTGACTCTTGGGCTTCCTTTCCTGGGGCGGTCCTCACATGAGTTTCATCATGGTGCATGATGGTTCTTGCGACTTGGCGACACATTGAAAGTTTTCAGATTGACTGACCTTCAGTTCTTAAAGTAATGATGAACTGTTGCCTGTCTTTACTTAGCTGATTGGTTCTTGCCATACTATGAATTCTAACAGTTGTTAGCTGTGTACTAACCTGACTTCTGCACAACACAACTGATGGTCCCAATCCCATTAAGAAGGAAGGGAATTCCAATAATGAACCCTGACAAGGCTCACCTGTGAAGTGAAAACCATTTCAGGTGACTGCACCATGAAGGTCATTGAGAGAAGGCCAAGGGTTTGCAGCGCTGTCAACAAAGCAGAGAGTGGCTACTTTGAGGAATTTAAAATATAAGACATATTTACAATTATTTCTCATTTTTTGTATGCTACATAATTCCATATACTGTATCTTGCCTCATATATTTATGTCTTCAGCATCTATCTACAATGTAGAAAGTAGTAAATGAGAAAGTGTGTCCAAACTTTTGACTGGTAAGTGCAGTTGTATGTGTGAGTGAAAATGTCAGATTCAGACCTCAAGTGGTCTCTACCAGCTCACAAAGGCCATGTAGCGTCTAATTGCTCCCAGGCGAGAATAGCTCAGGTCATAGTGAAACCACTGTCATTTGTCATATGTCCTGCCACCTGCGCACCCTACTCATGCAGCATCCTCACCTAATACAAAGGAGTGCTGCCAGCTCTGAGAAGCAGATCATCTTCTGTTGCACGCTACACGTGAGCTGGACAATATCCTGGCTCGATTCTCCTAAAATTGTTTAAGTTAGTCTGTGAAAACGCCTCGAGTTAATTATGCATAAAGTGTGCTGTCTTTTCATAAAATGAAATCTATTATGAAGTATCAGTCCAAAAAAACTGTGCTTCACACCATTACTATGCTCCTTTCAAACTAATGAGATCTTCTCTTCCTGCAGACAACTCCCCCCCCAAAAAATTACAACTCAAGGAGCAAGGAGTCAAATCTGAACATAGGTTGTGGAGTGGGAATTAAAAATAAGTGCAACACCTCAATCCTCCCTGTTTAAAATTCCCACAGCAGCATGTTTAGACTCTCAAGGGCAGAAACAACTTCTGGATAATCCAGGTTGCTCAATTAGAGCAGTTCATTTACGATTCAAGTCTATTAAAAAAAACAGTGGATTTGGAAGCTTGTTAGCCCGAAGCCTCTCGCGTTGGTTGGTTGCTCTTGTTATTCTGTAAATGATCTCAAATTTGAGAAGAGATGACACGTATAGGGATCGTGGAACATCTATAGGAATGCACATACATGATCTTTGTCTTTAAGATTATAGAAATCCAGAAGCCACATGTGAGGAAGTTCTTTTGTGTTCTTTCAAAAAACCCCAAAACGTTATTTGGGTTTTCCAGTGAAATATGACACGTAGCTAATGTTGTTCTCTGGTAATTTAGTTTCTCACGTTTATATGCGAGTGTGAAAAGCATCGCTGGTCGGGATCCACAGGCTTCAGACCCTAATTTGGTATTTATGGCCATGAATGAAAGGCACAATTTATTAGAGCCCTGCTAATAATTCAGCTGGTGTAAAAACAGTGCAATAAAATGTGCAGATGTTGGTGAAAGCTCAAATGGTAGCTGCTTCTGAGAAGAGACTGGCATCGCTCTTTTAAGTGTTTTGGCATTTAAAAAAAGAAAAGAAATTTGAAACAGCACCACTGTCTCATCCCAGACTCAATAATGTGTTTGAGGATTTATTAAAGAAGCGTTTGAGTGACCTTAAAAGTTCACCATAAAGAGAAATAAAACACTCATTGTGCAGTGAAACATTGCTTCATATACACATGAATCTGCAGAGGAGGTTTGTAGAGTTTGCTGTTCGAAAATAACAGACAGGTTGAAAAACATAAATCTGAAAGAAGTAAAAAAACAAAAAAGGGCACTGTTGATGTTGTAATTTGAAGTTTTGTTTATGCACTTTTGTTCCTTGGCGAGGACTTTGCTGCAGGCTGGCAGTGGAGAAGAGAAGCCTGCGTGTTGTGGGAGCACTGATTCATAAATGCCTTCAAGGTTATTTGCCCTTTTAGCAATGAGCTCTCCAGGTGATCAACAATGCACTAAGAAATCCGTTTCTGAAAAGGGCACTGAGCACAAAAAGGCAAGAGGCAGTTCCCCAGTGCCTTTGAATACTACTTGCGGGGCATAGTGGGCTGCTTTTAGGGATTTTTTTTATGAATTAGGATATTGGCCTCTCTTCTCAGTGTGAGGGGTCTCTTTAATGGTTTAACCCTGGTACATAACCTCATTCATTTAGCTGCCAGAGAAGCACATACACAGCGTGCAGCTGAGCAAATGGAACTGTGGCGATGCTTCGGTGAATGAGTGATCTTGACTCGTTGTTCGCGGTCAGACTTCTTTCAACGCGTCTTCCTTTCTCAGACAGTCACACTGATGCTTGCTTTCAGGTTTCAGATTTGCTATCACCTGTTGAACAATATCTCTACTCTCCTCTGGCGCTGAATCCACTGCATGCTGCTAGATTTAGAAGATAATTTATCAGGTCTCCTTTCATAATGTCGCCTGCCTCTCCGTTTGCCCTGTGTTTCCTTTCAGCCCACCTGACAAGCACTCTTGCACCTTGACAACCACGCGTTAGCTTTGCACTTTATTACCTTTTCTCCCGACAGTTGCATAGTTAATGCGAAAACTATTCACCTGCGGAATGCCCTAATGACTGCAAACTGAAAGCCGAGTTGGCTTTCAGAAGTAAACCCCTGAATGGAAACAATCTGCATCCATTAGGCATTGATTTTGCTATTTATTGACTTTCCTCAGAATTTTCAGGGGAGGGAGGCGGGTGAGATGGTTTCACCTTGACATCTTTGAATTGAGGATATGTCTTTGAAAAGGCGCTGAGCCGTTAAAGCTAGAATGAAATAGCATTGGAAATAAGAGACATGCTGAACAGTTTTTATTTGAGATGTGCGCCTGCAAAGCCTCTTATTGTGTCTCATTTTGTCATTCTGCAATGAATGAAGTCAGTGCTTGTACAGTGACTGTCTCACATTGCTTGGCTTTGCCTCCAGGTCCAAGGAACTGATAAAGGAGGCCATCTTGGACAATGACTTCATGAAGAACCTGGAGCTGTCGCAGATCCAAGAGATCGTGGACTGCATGTATCCTGTCGAGTACGGGAAGGACAGCTGCATCATTAAGGAGGGCGATGTAGGCTCGCTGGTGTACGTCATGGAAGGTAAACGCACACATGCACGCTGCTAAAACGGGTATTCTTAAAAGATGCAAATCGATCTGACTGTGAAACCACAGGTACAATAATTCTAAAAAGACCGTTATTATAAAACTTTGCCTAATCTATGAAGAAGTGTAAATCTTATAAACCATTATAGCATTCACAGAAGATAAATGAAAGGGACTTATGTTGCATGATTCACTCATGTCACATCAATGTCATTTTGTGTGCTCTGGTGTGCTTGCCGAGTCCGTTTAATTAGGTTCTTTTTAGTAGTACTGACCAGCATGTGGTTCTTTCTTTCTTTCTTTCTTTCTTTCTTTCTTTCGAAACCCGCGATGACAGCAACAGCAACACAGCGTCCACTGTGGCGCTGATGGGATTTGTGAAAGGGCAAGCGATTCAGCGGTGAAACGTTCAAGGAGCCATCATCCTTTACAATAGATTTGACCTCAGGGAAAACAGCCTCAGTTAGTGCCTGCCCAATATAATTCATCCCAATGCAGAGGTAAATCTGGACATTCAAAGGCTGAACTATAGAATGAATATATTAGTATTTAACCGCTCGACTCCTTGTAACTTCACTTTAAAACTCGGCTGAGCAGTGAGAAGCGAGGCAGTAACCAAGAGGCAGTGAGCATGAGTCTTGTGGGCTTGTGCGGAGACTGTGGCATTTAAAGGATAATATTTAACTATGAAGAATGAATCTAGAAAGTTGATTGTTTGCTCTATTGTGGGCCACTGACTTTTATAATTGTGCTAGAGAAACATTTCCCGGATCCCCATTCGGCCAAACATTGTTAAAAATAGATTTGTGGGAAAGGAGGACTAAAATAAGAAGGCGGTATTTCAAAGAAGGAATTATGGAAAAGAATTCAATTATGCCACAAATCTATAATTCTGCTCGTTTGTCTCAAAACTCAGGCAATTGGGATTTGTCATATCAGGAAGAAATACCTCAGCTTTTACAGAAATTTCTTCTGTTTCCACAAATAAAACCCTACTTACTTCGTTCAACCTAAACTAAACTGATTCTCTTTGTATATGATTCTGATAATAGCTGTGTACTGTCCAAAGTCTTATATGGTGACTGGTATTTTTTCACTGATGCCGAGCTTACATAAATGATCGGAGTACTTCCTCTATCCTAGTTCACACCCCCGTCGTGAGAAAAAAAACACACCACTTGTTGCCCTTATCTGTATCTCTGATATGTAAAGAGTCATACAAAACATATGCAAAACCGAACAGTGGACTATACACTGGTGACCAGAGATAACAGTGGTGCTGGGAAAGGGCTGGGTTGCTGTAACAACATTAGGAATTGTATTTTTTCATCTCTCTTACCTTTAATAAAAGAAACTATATGTGTGATAAACCACTGTGGCCTTGCTGAACACAGGTCTACAAAAGTCTGCGGTCACAGTCAGTAGATTTCACTCTGTCCCTGACGAATACTGTGTGCCAAAGGTGTGAGGTCACAAATGAGCAAGTGCCACACTGACTTGATGAATAGGTTCCTCTCGAGCACAACTAAAAAAAAAAAAGAAAGATACAAATCTGTAAGGGGCTTTGTGGGTTCCTCTTTGACAGCGATAGAGGCGAAAGCTGCGATGTAATTGGTAGTAGGGCTTCAGTTCAGCGGTGTCACACTAATATTACATATTATTTAATTAATTAATTCAATTGTTTTGCATTTTTGAATCCTTAGGGTAGGCTCAACATATTTATCTTTAGTGAACTCTCTCTGGCTGCCACTGACTTCTGTTCTGCTCTATGATCTTCTTTCTGTTCCCCTCTCTCGTGTCCCAGCGAGTCCTTTGCCAGCAGCTTTCACCCCGACTGTCCCCGTCCTTGATCTGTTTTGCATAAAAGCAAATGTTGAAACAATATGCTCAAGGGGGACGACTTTGTACCAAGGTCTGTAGAAGCCCGTAACGGTTGGTGACATTTTAATCCACGCTGACGGGATGTCGGTGTCTTATGTCAAACACATAGCTGCATCCACTCAGCGCTGTACGTCATTTTCCTGGAAAATGAAGTGTTCGCCGCTCAGCCAGTTGTGTCATTTATTATTGAAAGTTGGCAGGGTAGTCGTTAATGTTTTGCCACGGGGCTGATATATCCATTATGCATCATATAGGGATATGAGACACAAGTAAACAACTCTTACTCCAATAATAACAAAAATAACAGTGGTAATATGAATGATGCATTTAAACGTCACTCCTAGTTTATAGTTGCTTTAACTATGAGGGCACATAACTTGTTTCCCCTACTAGTTATAGATTGAAATTGCAGACAGTTTCACAGCTTCCCAGCTGAAACAACAACAGGACAGTTATCTATTGTTGCAGATGCACCTGATAATTTGAGATGAGACGAAAATAATAAGAGCTGCAGACACAGAATGAATCCTGGCATTGGCTTGCTGTGATGAGTCTGCCTGCTTAGCAATGGCTGCCTTCATGAATGTTTGTTGTGCTCAGCTCACATCTACTGGGCTCTAATTGACATCGGTTCTCTTTTAAAAACAGTGATTGCAACTGAGACAAAAGCTCGTGTTTCCATGGAGATGGGATAGATTTTTGATTGGCTGTGTCACCCGCAAAGACCCACACAGGTGGATTGTAATGATAATAACTCGCACAATCACGTCCAATTACTATGAAGTATTTACTTGAGAGGGGAAAAAAAGCCATTTAAGTTCTTTCATAGAATTCCTTCATCTTAATCTAATGACTATGCGTTTGCTGCAGTAGGAAGCAGTGTTAAGTAGGTTCTTGCATTGCCGTTTTGTCTGTCTTTTTATTAGGTGGAGACGTGGAAACTTTTAAACAGGTGCAGATCAAGGACTTCAAGTATCGCCTAATGCAAAATGTAACAGAGTCTAGTCTCTAGTTTCCAGAATAGAGATTGAATCATTAAAAGCATTTTATTCCCACATTATCAGATTCTGTCAGATGGTGGGCGAGGTGACGGCCCTCTTTTAAGGGACTAAGAACACTCCAGCGCATGTTTCGTAGTCTAACTTTGATTGAGACTGGGCACAAAAAAGACTTGTGTTGTTTTTGCTTTGTTGTGTAATTTTTGGGGTTAAAATGTGGTTCTGGCATACTGACAAATGATGCTTTTGTGGGGCGTGTCTAAATATAACTCCAATGGGTACTTTACAAGGATTGCTAAAAGACAAGATGAAATCTGCATCACCAAAAACTTTAAAAAAGTGACATTTTGTACAATTTCGAGAATACAATTGTTAAATTAAACAGTTGAATAGTGGGCCACAGCAAAACTAAAGCAAAGACTATTAAGATCACATGACTGGCTTACAATGTGAATATTGATTGCTTCAGCTGCCAGGTGAGGGATTCTTCAAAGTGACATAGTAAATGGTTTTGTGTTGTTCACCAAAGGTCACACATGAATCACGAGAAGTCGCAAACCTGCCAAATCTGAAGGTTACTTGTGGTTTCTAAGATTAAAGATATTTTCAGGGCTGCAAGTAATGATTTTTTTTTTCATTTATTGACTAACCTGTCAGATCTGGTCTCAATCTGTCATTTGGGCCACAAAAGGTGACATAGAGTCCAATCTCACCACTGGTCCAAAAATCTGCTTGCAAAGAATAGCTAAAACAAGACATTAATTATCAAATTTGTTGCAGATCCCTGTTGAACAGGTGCGCTAGTTTAGATATAAGTCTTAACATGGTTACATTTAATGGTTTGGTGCTCAATGGAATGGTAAAGAATTGTGTTTTTCTTCTGTGATTGCACATAATTACTATTTGAATTGAATTACAAACTAGAACAAGTTTCCTCCACTTGGCAGCTTTTATTAAGACAACAAAATATATTCAACCTCTCCTTACTACGTTTCATCTGGCAACTTTGCATTTATATTTGAATTTTACTTAACATTCCTTCTTGGTCTTGCATCTTTCACCCTGTCTGAGAAACAAGCGCATCCAAGGAAAAAAAATGAAAAAAGAGAACGAAGAAACATTGAAACATACGTGGCAAAGAATCTGAATTATGTATTTTTTTCCTCTATCTGTCATCTTTTAGGTACAACTAGATGACTGCCCTTGCTGTATATTTTATTAGTTTTACTGAGTGTTCAGGGATCGCAGACAGAAAAGTGAGGAACGTGAGGGGAGAGGTAACGTTACAGTAGACTCAGCTCCAAACCTGGAGTGCTCATGGTACGCTGACAGCTACTTTGACAAGCTAACATAGTCAAGGCAGCACTTGATGCACCGTGTGCCATTTTATTCAGGTGCACCCAGGATTTGACATTTTCTCTACACAAATACGTTACGCTCCCAATTATTTTATTTGACCTGCTGTTAGGCGAGGCAAGTAGAATATCCTGACAGATCAAGAAAAAAGAATGTGTTTAAGTTTAAGTGGCATACTTGAAAGCCTGAATAAGACAGAAATGAACAATGTGCTGTTTTGAAGCTTATACCGAACCACTTCTGACAGTCACTTCTTTTTTTTTTTCCTGCTTTTACTGAGCTATACCTCAGAATAACAATGAACAGAAATGTTTACTGCTATGGCGAGACACTAGTTTCTCTCTACAGTAGAAGCATCTGATGCTTTATCACTACTTATGACGTGACATTGGAAATCGATCTGTTTGCATGTAGCGTTAATGAAACATTAGCAGCATAGAAAAATGAGAGGCACAGGTTTCTGTCTGCATTTTAATTTTATGGCATATTTTATCCTCCCTTCAGCTTCTACTGACACCTTATCGCCTCTCTGGCACACTAGCTCACATGCTGTGTTTTTGAAACACGACGTGAAAACATATCACTCCAACATCTGTTTTATAACTCGTAAAATCATAGCATCACGTGCACCTGTTAACCTAATAATTGTCTTTATTTAACTATTTAGCTGACTAATTAACCACAAGTCAAAATGATAATAATTGATTGAAGTGCTTTGGCAGGCAAGCAGAAGAAACAGCATGACCAAATTGAAGCAAAATTGGGCTAAAGGTAAGTTAAACTTAAACAAGAGTAATAATAATGAACAACAAGAAAAAGGCCAATTTCTGTTGGACTCTCAATTAATTATTATTGCTGTCTGAAAGTTAGACAGATGTTACGGTTTAGGTGACTTTATGCTGCATGATAGCCAGCGGTCCTCAAAGAGATGCTCTCTGTTCTAACTGACCAATGAGGTAGAGATGAGGGAGATGGACTCCTCTTTCATTTTGAGCAGGGCTTAGAGACGTAATCATCAGGGGCACCTGAGTGTGACTCAGTGTCACAGGTGTGAGAGGACACAAGATCTAGGGCAAATACTTTCAGTATTTCCTCTGCTTTCAGTGCTTTCCCTACAACTGCCAATACCTTCAGTAATGACTAAAGAGGCTACTTCTGGTCTTTTTAATTATTTGCATATTAATGACGTAATGTGAAAATACCAAATGCATTTGGTCACAGAAACACAAGTGCACAAAGCCATTGCACTGCATTGTTGCCTGGCAACTTAAATAATGCAGACTTAAAATTGTTGCCGCTGTTGCTGTCAGTGCATCTTGAGGGAGGGGGGGAGGGGGGGGCAGCTCAGCCAAGTAAAATGTGGAGGCGCACAAATTTTGGTTTGATTGCCCCCTGAGAATACAGCATGAAGCCAATATTTGATGCAACAACTGCTACACTGAAAAGCAGCAAGTTGTAGGTTAATAATCAAACATAACACACTGCCGAGGCTCGTGCACAGCCTGCGTCTTTCAAAACTCAATATTCAACTATTTGTATGTGCACCCTCCTTTTGTAGCATGGCGTGCAATGCAATCACTGACAGGAAACTGAGTTGCACATATGAGCTATCAGCTCTCATGATAACTTTAATGAGGCTCTCAGTGGAGGTTTAATAAGGCATCTGGGGAAAAGGTTAGAGATTTGTACTTGCAATAATGTCCAAAAGAACTGTCAGTCCTGTAGCTTTGTACCTGCACATTTAAACCATCCCCCAAATCCCCCCATCTATCAATACAGGCATAGAAGTAAGTGTAGTCAAGTATGCTGCACGATATATGTGTAATAACAGTATTCTTTGCGACTGCTGTGTTATTATGTATTATTTTGTTTCTTCACTTCACGGATGGCATTGCTCATGCAATAGCGAGGCATGAAAAATCAAGTCCTGTGAAAGAGCTTTCAGAAAAGTATTCCTCTTCCAAACATCATTTTATTCATAATTTAAAAGCTGAGATTTTAATGGTGAATAAAGCAGATTCAAAACTTGCTATACAGCAGCGCAACACTGTAAATGAAAAGCAGTGAAAGGAGAGGGCAAAGAGGCACGAACGTGGGTTTAAAAAACTGCACAGAATTCAGATGGCTTGCTGATTTTTCAGGACGGTGTACAAACATCTATCTACTAACATACAATAGATTAATGATCTGAAATACGTCTATCAAGAAGAATATAACTCTGGCTAATGTGTAATTTATGTGCAAATAGTGCAATTGAGCGTGTTACAGACTAATAATCTCACCTACGCTGAGCTGAGCACCATCTGCCCTGAACACCAAATGAAAATACTCTTTCTCTGGCAAGTGTCTTTTCTCATTTGCCCTCCCTGCATCTAAGTGGTTCCCTTTGTCACTTTCTTTCATTCTCACGTGTTCTCACAGAGACACAGACACACTGCTAAAAGTTATCTATTCAAATGCTCCTACAAGAGACCAGACACATGCACATTTCCCTCTATCACTCCTTCTCACATTTTACCAACTTTGACCCCAATCTGTCCACTTGTCACTACGCCTCTCCCCTTGTCCACAGCTTCTTTTTCCTGTACTGTTTTTTCTCCCTGCTACCCTTCACCCCTTCTGTCCATCTTACCTTATTTTCATTCAACCATTCCCTCTATATTCTTTGTGTTTTTTGTTATCTTTCCGATTAGTCTGTAAAAGCCTTTGTTTTTTTCTCCCTACTTAGAATAGGAATTGATCCTCATTTTAACTCCGCTGAGGCCGATGAATCCAGCTCAGAGAAAGAATTAGTGAATAATTTGTGGATGATCTCTGAGCCTTTATCCCCTTTGTGGCCAACCCCGCTTCGAGTGTTCCTCATCTGGAAAGACGATGAAAGCAGAGTCTGTGTGTGACATAGGAGAAGCAGAGAAGGAACCAGGTGGTACTGACAGAGAGAGGGAGGAAAAAGGGCTTGAAAGCCTCCGATGAGATGAATATTATGCAAGTGCTTGAAATTACATTCATGTTGGGAAAAGGAAGGCAGCGTACTGTAAACTTGTTGCTGTAAAAGGATGTCCATGTTTGAGAGTGCATGGGGAGGTGGTGGTCATCAATAATGGAAGAAGCATGTGGAGCTTTGAATAAAAGTGAGAGCAGAAGTACTGCGATTTAAGCAAAAGTATTACCATCAAGTACTTCAAGTAAGACTTTAATAGTTATTTAAACTTTATTGAGATGGTTATTAACATTTATAAAGTTTGAACGTTTGCCTGCATAATCATGGTTTTCTTATAATTTTACCATCTCAGTCTAAAAGTTCCAAAATGTTGCCATAAAAAGCAAAAACCTTACTTTATTTAATAGCTGTGGCTCTCCTCCACATTGGTAGGCGACATCTGACTAGGATGGGTGCTTCCTAAATGAAGTCTTCAGGGCATGTTCTACTGTGGCAGACCAGGACATGCTGGAGAGATTTTATTTCACATGCCTTGGGTATGCCTCCCAAGGCATGTGAATTCCAGCCATTCAAATAGATAGATGGATGGATGGATGATAGATTGATTGAATAACTGCTACCCCCTTCAGGGCTGTGTCCTGTGCACCTCTGGACTGCTTCTGTCTGGATTGTTTCCTGGAAGCCCTTTTCTGACTAATTGCAGTAGCTGATTTGCCTTTTTACTACAGCTATAAAAGAGCTAACAGAGAGAAATATTAACTTATGTGTCAAACTTTCCCAGACTTGATGTGGAGGTGATAAGATCCAGGTCTCCCACACAGCAAACAGTAGATCAAACAGCATTCTTCAATATGAAAGACTGTTTCGTCCCTGCCTAAAGGAGTGAAATCTGAAGATTACTTGTAGTAGTTGTTGTTGGTGTTTTTTTTTTTGGTATTGCACATTATGAATTTGTCTCCAGGGTAAGCTTGGTGAGCTGTCCAAGGTGTATATGACCCCTCACACTGCAAAAGCGGAGACATGCTCCAGTCTTGTTGCAGCTGTGGATAAAGGTTAAGAAAATTTAATTATAAATTGACAGTGTACAATACTGCTGTAATGTTCTTCGGCTTCTCAGAAAGAATATTTGCTGCAAACCTTACTTGTGGTGCAGATTCTTATTCCATCGCATGTGCTCACTCGCAGTGAAGTTTTTTGGGCCGACAAAGCAATCATCGATTTCCACCCACTTATTCGAGTTGGCTCTCTCCGACTATCTTCACCAACACAGAATTCAGTTTGTAGGAGTTGCAAGTCCAGAGGTAAACCATAAAGAAAGCAATTTAGATTTTTAGACATTTTATGGATGAAATCAATCAACACACCTGTTTTGGATTATTGATATCAGTTCAGTGTTACTGATAGAGCTAATTTTAATCACGTTATATACTTATGGGTAGCAGGATAGGCTGTGTTTGTCGAGGTTCAGAATCAGGTTACAAAATGGGGCACCAGTAATCTGCTCTTCTACAGTGACAGAGTAATCCTTCCATCACCCCGAGACTAACGCATGCATACACATGGGTGTCTGTGTGAGTACACACAGACATCCACACTGAAGTAGTATATAGAAAAAGCACTCACTGGCTGTCAACCATATTGCCACCTGTGGATTGTATCACTCTCTAGTTTGTCATTTTTAACTCACCTACATGAAGAAGCCTGTGAGTTTAGGAAAGGCAGATTCATCAGTCAGTATTGGTGGAGTCAAGGTTTAGAGGACTTAGAGTAAAGGGTTTATTAAAACTTCGGTTCACCGCAAACTTTTTTTTATTGATTCCCCTGAGTTAAAATGTATCTCTTTGTTCTCCTTTTGATCTTTGATTGCTTTTGCCAATTACCCTCTGCCTCGACGTGGGAATTCCCAGTGGTTTTCTGCAAGGTACAAAGCAGTGTTACCAACCAGCTTTGTGTGTATTCTGTCTGTTTGTGAGCTTTAATGTTCTGTACGATAGAAGCAAATAGCAGTTTCTCAAAAAAAAGCCTAGTTTTAAACTTGAATACAAAGCATTTTTGTAGATTATCTAAGATGTTTTCAAAGTATTTTACCAGCCAAGGAGATTAGACAATTCACAGCTCACCAAACGCCATTTAATCTTTTAATAACCAGATAAAAATCTGTTCGTCCACCACTTTGGTCGAGAAAAATCTTAGTAAGTGCCACCCAACAGACAACAGGCACCGTCTAAAAGTGTAAATACAAACAGAATCCAATGATCTGCAAAATATTTTAAACCCCACAATCAACCGATTACATCAAATGCTGGCGAATATGTGGCTGTGATATCAGTAATTTGTTGAAGAAACTCTGACTGGGGTGCAAAAGCCTGTTAAAATTATGTAATAAAAACATAGAATACAAAAAAAAGCACTTTAATTTGTAACATGACTGGATATTAAGAGTAAAAATAGTCTCCTGGAGAGGCTGAGTCTTTACTAGGGACAGAATATGGAGAAATCTCTGTACACAAGGTCCAAAGCTGAAATACAGCACTGAACAGCCATGACCTTCAGGCAGCACTGCAATAAAAACAGAAATGATTTTGAAGTGAAAATCAATGCACGGGCTCTGGAACACTTCTGAAAACTATTGAACACAATCACTGAATCCACCTGATCAACATCCAGAATTCAAGCCACCTTCACTGGCCCTGATCTGCTTTGAGCTGTGGCAGTAATAAACTGGGCTTTGTTCTGCATATTTAAACTGTCTGAAAAATTAGAGAGCGCCTCCAACTTGGCTAACAAGAGGAGCACATGGGAACACAAGAACGAGTTATCCGCACATCTGCAAAGTCACCATTAATGCTGAACAATGGAGTCACATGTGCTCCATCTCCTGTTTGCACAAATTTTAACTGCATTTCTTACTGTAATAAACTGGCCACACAGCAGTCCAGACAGATAAAAGAGGTCTTCATCAGTCATGCAAAACCAAGAAAGACTAGGTTTGCATAGACTGATAAAGACCAAGATTTGCATTCCCTACAGGTTCCAGGTCAGGCAAAAATAAAAGTGGATTTATGTTGTTAACCAGTCACAGTTTAAGAACCGGACATTTAGGTTGATTTCAGAAGTGTGCTGCCAGGCAGGAGAAAAAGAGGAAGACCCTAAAGACGATTCATGGATGTAGTGAAGAAGAACATGTGGAGGTTGGTGTGACAGAGGACGATGCTAAGGATAGGGTGAGATGGAGATGATCTGCTGTGGCAAACAGCTAAAAGAAAAGAAAAGGTGTGTATTACTTATGCAGTTTTCTAACAAAAGAGTTAAACAACAGACGTAGGGAAAGCCTACGTCACAGCCAGGCAGAGTGGAGAAAACTACTTATGTTACACAGGCTGAGTTTTGATCCGACAACTTGTTAATTAACATTAAATTCTGAATAGCAGTGAGCCATGAAATTGATGCCGTTGAGTCAGTTATTTTCTTTCTCTCTCAGTAATGGTGGTCTTTGGATTTGGACATAAATTTTATAACACATAAAGACCTCCATCTGTTATCCATGGCACCAGAAAAATAGGATCACATAAAGCAGCAATGGGAAAACATTTTTTTTCAAGGCTACACTGATTGGTGTCCTCAGATTCTAAATGCTGGCAGAAATTTGTTAAAGGAAGAGACAAGCCCCATGTTCCAACTTTTTTGAAACTTCAGGTGTTTTGCAAAACAGCAAAGTTTATGTCATGGCTGGAATGGCCGGTGTGTTTGAGGAGCGTGGACCCAAAAGCAGATACACGAGGACTAAAGTTTAACAAAAAGCGAGCGGTTTATTTCGGCTGATAACTAGCCCAAAAACAAAAGCACAGACGAACAAAGGTGAAAAACTAAATGTTAACCTAAACTGGGAAAAAACTAACGCAGGATATGGAAAAGCAATGTTGATAAACCTAAACATGACCAGAACATGAGAAAACTGAGACGAGAAAAACATGAGATCCATGGAACATGAGGTGAACAGACGACCTGACACTGAACTAAGGGAGACAGAGGACTTAAATACACAGAACGGTAATGAGGGAAGTGAAAATACCTGGGGAAACAGAGCTGATACAAATAAACTTTAACGCCACAGGGGAAGTACAACTAAACACACTGAACAAGGAACGCAAGACCTTTCAAAATAAAACAGGAAGAATAATGGAAGGTAGACATGACAACACAAGTTTGACACGAGAGACAGAGAGAGGGAGGGAGAGAGGGAGAGGAACATAGAGGGGAGAGACACAAGGGGAACCTACAAAAACAAGGAGGCATAGAAGAAACATAAACCAGACTCAACAAAGACAAACTAATAATAATACCAGAACTTAACATTATCACAAAAGTAATACAAAATACAAAATAACTCAACTATGCCCTTACCTTAAGATACCACATGAATTTAACATAATATTAACATGAGAAATCAACAATACAAAATAACACAAAATGCAACCCCTGACAGTTTATCTGTGGCAAAAGACATGGGGTCTTTGTAAAATAAAACATATTTATCTTTGTACCATCACCCATGTCAGGTCTCAGGTTTTTATGCACGTGTACATGTGGTGATACAGTATGTGTAATTTGGTTAAGCATTTGTGCGTCTAACACCCAAATGAGACTTACAATGAATCCACATAAAATAGCTTGTGTCTCCTGTCTGGTGAAACGGCAAGCTACTGAAATGAGAGCATACCGTGGAAATGAAAAGGGCCCAGTATTGTAGCAGTTTGCATGCCATATTAATCTGTATTCCGCCGTCAGAGCTGTCTAATTAAGTCCAGTCTGCATAAAAGAAATGCTACAGTATATTCACACGGCAAGGATGCTAACTGCTAATTACAAGGCGGTGATTTGGTGTGTGAATATAGAATGATCATTTTCACTAACCCCTGCTTTCAATCAGCTTGTCAACATAGTTGCAATAATCTCAGTTTGATGAGTAGAAGAGTAGCAGGGATGGAACCAGGGCTTTTATGTTTTAATGAAAACACAGAAGGGGGCTCCAGACAAGTGGATTTAACTGTCATATCTGAGCTCACATTTCCCATTATTACCGCTGAATAAAAGTAACTTTCAGTGTGAGACTGCAAGATTAAGAAAGTAGACATGTGGCATTACAGTATGTTCTTGCAGAATCTCCGTCTCCAAGGTAAAATGATGTAAAAAGGGTGAAACCAACTGTCCTCCATGTCATGCTGGCAACACACTTTTTAGTGGCTTTAGGCCTCTTAGTCGAATATAAAATTACAGTGTAATTTTCAGCAAAAAATACTAAATGCACTCCAAATTATATTGTTATGTCCTGACATTTACAATGTAATTCTTCCGAATGCTTGAGGTGCAATATCCTCATGTGATTCAGTAACTATAATATACTCAAAAGCATCCAACTGGTCCTTAAATGTAGGTAACACAGAATAAGCAGGATCCTACAGGATTCAGCACTGGTGACCAGGGGATCTTTCACTTGGAGTAGAAGGTCTGAAATGTTTTGAAAACTTTTAGGTTCCTGCTCATGTTCAAAGATTTCTGTATGTTCAAAAACATACCTTATGTTTTCATATTTTTCGAGAAAAAACCCCCACCTAGTGCCAGTCTTTCTCCCCTGCCGTGCCTCTGTTTTCTCCTGCTTTCTTTGTGTTTGCCTTCTTACATTCTCAACCAACTCTCTCTGCTCCCCCCTCTCCATTTGTCATTTCCTTTTGTTCTTCTTGTTGCAAAAATTGTGTAGGTTGTACCCAAATACGATCCAAATAGCAGTGCAAAACTGTTAACTAATGCAGCATGAAGGTGATGAATAAAAATGAAGGTGAACTGAGTGCACTTCAGCCTCAACAGCTGCGAGTTAGTCAGCAGAGCTTTGATTTAACTTTACTTGGAATTTTGTTTTACCTATTTAGCTAATTTCAAGAGAATGGAGAACAAGGAAGTCTTGAAGTAAAACACCTTATGCAACTAGATTTGTGATTTTCAAAGTGTCTCGAATCAGGGCTGATTTTGGCATCACCTCCTACAACAACAGCATTAGTGGATTGCTATCTGCAATCTCCACCCTCCGCTTTCAAAGCTAAGGCTTCCAAAGCTGCAGAAGGAAACCGCAGCACGAGTTTGCTGAAAGAAGGCTGATAATAATCAACATGCGTCGTTTGTGTCGATGATGTCGTTTCCAAAGAAGGCTGTAGGATTCAGGGTAAGCTTTTCAGACGTGACAGCTGGAGGCAATGACAGAGAGAGGGCAGTTGACAGGCTGTTTAAAGGTGTTGTCAGTGTTAAATGTATTAAAGATTTACTGCACATTTCTAGCTTACAGCATGGTAGAAAGGAATTCTAGCAGTATTTAATAAGCTGTATTCCTCATGTAAGGTGTCATGCTTGACTTTAAAATTGCTTTTTGAAATCTGTAGAATAAAATTGGAGAGAAATATACATCCAAGAGTCAAAATGTTTGAAATGGTGGCACAGTGGTGTGGTGTGATGGCATGTTGGTTCTCATGTGTGGGTTTCCCGCAGATACTCAGAGTTTCTTTCACAGTTCAAACACGTGGATTTTAGATTCTTGGTGATTCTAAATTTGTCGCCAGTGTGACCGCCTCTCTATGTTAGCTCTGTGAAATACTGGTGACCTCTTCAGGGTATACCCCACCTCTCGCACTATGACAGCTGGGATAGGTTTGATCCCCACCTTGACCCTGAACAACTATCTTATATAATGCCTCTCTGACCAGCATGAGGAATGAAAGTAGACAAGTGAGCAAGCAAGAAAAAGAAAGGGAAAACCTTATCTCTAAATTGCCCGCAGTTTGTGGTTAAGAAAAAAAAAACCTTTGCCAACATGCAACCAAAAGCTGATGGTGTAGCAGGTTTGAAATACTTCCAAAGTACTGAACATTTCTTCAGCGTATAAGATATATTAACTGTCCTGATACCCTTATACTGCCAGCCATTCACAGTTTCTTCAGCTACTACCTCTTTTATTTAGCTTCAGGATGCGATTGGAGTGGATCCCAGCAGCAGCCTGCTCCTCAGGCCACATGTTAGTAAGGTCAGGTGTAAAGGTTCAGCCAAGCTGCAAAAAACAAGGCATAGAGTCTGGACCCCTATAAATACCACTGAGGATCGCTAAGTGCTTTGCAATCTTCTCTCATTACATACTTATTTTAATACGTTTCCACAGGTGGTAGATAAATCCACTCCCTGTCTGTGATGGCATTAGTATTGAGTAAATTTTCATAATTAGGTAAATATTAGGCCCTAAAGAGGGGCATATGTGGGGATGGGACTGGTCTGATTGACAAGCCTTTCTTTTTGCATTTGCCTTTGGCATGTTTTCATTAGATCAGTTGTGATATAATGACAGTTGTTATCTTTTGTGAGTGGAATAGGCAGAGAGAATTTTGATGCTTGTTAGCATGTTTAATGAACTCTCTGTTTACCAAAATTATGTGTTGGACTTTTCAAAGCTGGATTATCAACTCTTCAGACCATTCTAACATCCTTTTTTAATGTTTTTTAAATGTTTGTTTATTCTCATACTGGATTCAAACCAATTTCAGTTGAGTTATTTTCCAATTTAGATTTATTTATGTAGCACCAGATCTCAACAACAAAAAGAGAAACTATACAGTTTGACATTGTTAGCTATTTCCGAGTCCAAAACTCCTATCACTTTTCAAAATCAAACAAACTCTGAGGCACTACCTAGAAATTGTTTCACCTCCAGTACAATGACCAGTGTGGCTGTTATCTCACGTGTTACAATAAAGTTTAATGTCCAGGCATGTGTGAAAAAATGATTTACAACATTTAGCAAAGTTACAAATCAGCAGGAAATTAGCTAGTTTAGCTAAATTAGCTAAGCTAGTTTTAACTTAAGAATGATAAAACATGTTCTGACTGAAGAATTTGTAAAAAAAAAAAACAAAAGCAAAACTAAAATGTACAACTCTACTACGACTGACATAAACAAAGATAAAAGGCTAATAAACAGCAATGTTTGGAGGGCTGTTGTAGTAAGTAAATGTCTTTCTTGTGGTTAGGCTAATATAAATACATTAGCATGTAGGTTTTGATCCCAAGCTTAATGTCGAAGTGAAGTGTTCTTTTAAAAACTTTACTTAAGGATATGTCACAAATGAACAGTGCAGATAAATTCTATTATTATTTATTCTATTAAATAAAACAACACACAGAGCATTAAAAAAAGATTAAAACAGTCTCAATCAATGCAGTACATGTTTGGATCCAGAAACAGGGTTGATGTGTCATCACTTGACAAGTGGCTAGAGAAATAACAATCCACATGCCCACCATATGAGCAAGAAGGCCTAGTTGGCAATAATGGAGAGATTTAATTTTTATTATTTATTTATTTTTACCAGGGTAAAAGATAGAACCGGGCTTGAATCCCTATAGTAGAAACTCAATGTAAGAAAAGTAAAAACACCCGGAACACATACAGAAACGGTATGAAATGAAACAAATTTGAATACTGTAATTTGCAGTTAGGCTAAATGCATGAACATAATTATGAAACAGCAGAGTTTTGGACTTTTCATGTGGACTTTGCTTTGATGCATATCTGTATCACAGGCACAGATGGAAATAAATTACTGGGAAAAATAACAAAGACAATGAGGAGTCCACTAAGATTGTGGTTACTAGCTAAAAATAAGTGAAAACAGGCTTGGGTTGGGAGATATAGAACGAGCCATATTCCAGTATATCAAAGTCACAGTTGTGTCCTCTTAGAATAAGTCAACACAGTGTGCTACTTTCACATAATAGCTTTGAAAAACTGACAAGCAAGGGCTTTAGACTAGTTATCAATGGAAATGGAGTTTCTTGGATAACTCAAACAGTGTCAAGGACATGCAGAACGTCAGCTTCTATTGATGGCATCCAAGAAAAAAAAACCAAAAACCTTGCTCTTCGGCACAAAGCTGCAAAAGAACATGAAAGGAAGCAGAATGTTAAGTGGATCATTGCTTTCACATAGGTCAAACATGTTTCGCATAAACCTGGCTGAGACTACCACAGTAAATGCATCATCTTTAAAGTGAAGCAGGGAGGCTTGTGTGTGATGATACGGGGCTGCATGAGAGGGAAAGGTGCTGGGGAGATGAAATTGATAGAGGGCAGCATGAATGCTTGTGGATGTTCCAAAATACTGGCAAACAAACTGAGTCGCAGTCTCCAGAAGCCTGGCAGGAGACTAATATTGGAGCCTGATAGCGATCCAAAAACACAAGACTGCCAAAATCAAACAAGGAGAAAAAAAAGTGAAAAATAGGACCTGGCAAGTGTGCCGGCTGGCTGAATCTATTAGAGCACTCTTTGGTATTTTAAAATGAAATAGTAGAGTAACAAACCCCATCCAAAGGAAAGCAGCTGAAAAAAATGGCAGAACATCCCTCCAGAAGCCTGTGGTGTCCTCTGTGCCGAGGAGGTATGAGTCTGTCATCAGAAAAGAAAAAGCTGATCATGCACGGTGGTGAATAATAAAAAAAATACCTTTGGAGTGCTGATTTTCTACTGTGAATCATGTGTTTAATATGTCTAAGCTGTTTTAACTGATAAACAGTACTGGAATTTCATTTTTAGGATATATTGTACAGGGGTGTGCGCAGACCTCTTGTATACTGTGTATCTACAGATAAGCCACAGTGTTAAACCCACCTGCCTACCTCCTGCTGCCAAAACAGCTGGCACTGATGCAGGATATCTGAGTATGTCCTGTGGTGTCTGGCAACGAGGTGATGGCACCGGTTATTTTGGGTTCGATGGGCTGTGGGCTGAATCAGGCTTGAGCTGGTCCATTCTGCAGATTATCGGCTGGATTGGGATCTGATGAATTTGATGGATGAACAGCTGGAGCCTTTTATCGTGTTTCTCTAGTCACATTGTCCTGCCGGGTGAGGCTGCTGCCATCGGGAAATGCGTTTGGCATGAGGCTGTTCTGGTATGCAACAAGGCTGACAGGTGGATGTACCTGACAAAGTAGCATCCAAACATTTTCCAACATTGTGGAACCTGTGGTTGCAGCTTGCTCATTAATCAGAATACAGCAGTACAACATCACCAGGTGGAAGGCACCGTTAACCACTCATTTTTTGAAAAACATCTTAACATTTACAAAAACAGCATCTTTCTTTCTACCCTCTGCATTGTTGTTTTTGGCACTCGCTCTGTATCATCCCGTTGCTTGTATTCTTTCAGCGGCAGTTATACACGCAGCGATTTTCCGAAACAAAGCTTACGCTTGTTATTTCTTTTGAGCGTAAAACTAGTTTTTTTTTCTTCCTGAGCCTTCCTCTCAAATTAATAACACAGCTCTTGCCCTTCTTTTTCTCTTCGCCTCACTTTGTTTGTTTTCGCTCTTGGCTTACATCCATATTTCATTCTATTTTATTTTTTTACTGGGGGAGAAAAATAATGCATGACTTGACACGACTGCTGCAGAACAGCAAGTCAAAAATGACTGAACCTGACTGCATTATTCAGCTTGGTAATCAGGAGGAATTTACTTTTAATTAGGCCTGCTATTAATTAGCTTTTAAAGCAAACACAATAACTTTAACTTGTAGCTTTTTCTCTTGGAACAGAGCTTTCGTAATGAAGTCCATTTCTTGCATTTCTCTATTTTCCGATTAATTTTTTTGTCTTATTTTTCACAAGAAGGCATTTGGTGGGTTTTTTTTTTAGATTTCAGGATACGGGCTTAAAGTAAAATAAATAAATAAAAAAACCAAGATGAAAATAAATAACTCAGAGCTGACACACTACTAAAGGCTACCATTTCAGGCCGTTTCAGTGAACTGCAATTTATGAACTTTTTCCAAATAAAAAGCAGATGGTGATGTCTTTTAAAAACCTGGAATTTTCTAAACCTCTTTCATTCTCTGTTGAATACATCCCAAGCTTGACCAAAAAAAGAGAGCTTTTCGCTTTAGTCTTGTTTCTCCCACAGCTGTTTCTTTACCAGACCATTAAAACCGTCAGGCACATGCCCAGCTGAAGACCGAAGTGACAACTTGAGTGTTGTACCACCTGAAACTAGTCTTAGGGCTCCTCCATTGCTCTAATGGACAGGCAAGCACTGTGTAATTTGACCCATAAGCAAAGCCGGAAGAACAAGGCCCATCATGACAGGATGGTGGTTGTATGCTGTTTTCGCTGGGATTTGAACTCCCTCACATCCTGTTTCTTAATGTCCGCTCTGTGTGGCTTGAAAAAAAAAAAAGTCAAGCGGTATCCTGCGCCTGACCCCTGAAACTCAACGTTATTTTTGTCCGCGGTGTGAAAAACTCCATGTGAAAACAATCACATGTTCATTTTCTTCAGTGTCCTCGAGTAAATGCTGTAATAGAGAAGTGTGTGCGATGTGTTTTCTACAGGTGCACAGGCAAGTCAGCTTATTGCAGAAATGCATTTATCTTTCGCCAAAAGACAGATTTCCTAATATAAATGGTCTATAATTTAGTCAGATATTTTTGCAGACCACAGGGGACAATTTAAATCACTCCTGTTAGAGGATTCGTAGGAGCACATTCATGCTGTGTTTTTTTTTCTTTTTTTATCTGTGAGGTCTTCGTCACCAGAGTGAGATAAAGTCAGTCTAAAAGATGGGGCACCTTTTTAATTTGAAAAGCAGCCAGAATCCCATCTGATCTTGAGCCAGAGGGAAGTGTGCTCCTAGGTCTGTCCTCGTGCCCTGCTATGTGGAGCACACTGCTGTGTGCATTCAAATGAACAACCATTACCACAGCTACAGAGCCTTAAGGGAAGAAGACATGCTGCGATAAATCGATTGTTGTGCTCAAAGCAAGTTTAAAATGATAATCCAAATGCTAATCTGAGACAAGAAGGTAAGAAAAAAAGGGCTGAAATAAAAAATGTCCAGATTTGCCAGAAGAAAAAAGAAAAATATGCACATAAACACCCCAGACTGAATAAACATGTCCAAGCTGAACTAGTTTAGGGTTTGGAAAGCAGAGTTTTCGTAAACCGATCAAAAGAAAAATTGCACCCTGAATTTGCAGGAAGCTGATTAAACTTGTGCCAAACAGAGATCTGTTGAAGAAGACGGGCAAAGCACATATTTGCCACTTTTACGCGCTGTGCTGCTCCGATTAATTTCGTTAGCACGCGTAAATGCCAGACCGTATTAAATCAGCTCCCATGTAAACAGCCGACTCAGAGTCTTCAGCTGAATGGTTTCAGTCGCATAGTTCAAGTAAGAAAAGTCAAGCAAATGTCCAACAGATGTAAAAACAGCAAAATTAATGATAAAAAAACCTTCTGCGATGTGCAAAGGGACACGAAGAGACATGCATGGGAGGAGGCTGAAAAGCAGATTTGCTGATGTCTAACAAGGAAAAAGAAGATATAAATAAAAACACACACACAGAGAAACTGATTAACAAACTCAAACAGGAAGTTACTGTAACAGAGAGAGAGACACAACATAAACACAAATAAATGGAGATGCAGATAAGAAAGCACAGACAACAGTCGGGGGAAACCTAATGATAGTTAACTCACTCATGCCATATTTGATTGCCTTTCTACACAGCACACTGGATCAATGAATGTCAACATACTCCACATTGATATGATATTGCCAGTCTGGTGGGAGAGTGTACTTGCATGTGATGTTATTTGAATGAGCTTTGAGTAGCACTTGCATGAGAGAGGTGAATTTCAAGTGTATTTGGAGCTGCTGTGAAAGAGCAGTGTGATAAGACACGTTTTTACTACGCACAAATGCAGGAAGTTAGCTGGACAATGTGCTTGTCTGTGCACACTGGGAAGCAAGGGGCCCCTTGGAACGAAAGGTTTCTTAGAATAAATCATTTGTGTATTTCCAATAAATGAATAATTGAAATACTTAATTTCGTAGTCCCTCACAGCCTGCACTTATTGAGCTGTCCAAAATAAACGCTGTGTTTCACTGCTCATCCTTCTCAGGAATGAATTACATGGTTCTTCACAGGAAATTATTAGATTTATCCTTAGTGGAGGTTTTGCTACCTGACGTATGCTTGTCTTTGTCCTTACATGCACTCCTCAATGAAAGACGTGCACACAGACTGCCCATATTTGCACTTAATAAAGTCCTGTGTCTTACATCCTTTTATTCAGAGCACTAGTTATCTGTACAGGTGCACCTATTACATCATTTTCTCTCTATACACGTCTGCAGACACTTTCTTTGTTTGCACTCCAGCACAGAGTGTCTTCCCACTGAACTCCATTAGCCCCCTCTACTGCTGATGGATCAAAAATCAGCAGATTTTGCTTCAGGTATTGTGGTGTGGCAAGGCTCAATAGATACTTTAAAAGGTGTGTGCGGTTAATAACAGACAGATCTCTCCTTCGCTCAGAGACCAAGATAAGCTGTTTCTACATATGATAAGATAGAGGTAACAAACACAGTGTTGCCTTTGGTCTTCCTTTACATTTCTCAGATTCGAAAGACATGGCAGCTGCTGTGAAACTATTAGCAGTTTTCTTCTAAAGTATTCCTCTTCCATTTTCTTATCTGTGACACCCAGGTATAATAAGGGCTTAGGAGTTTTGTGAGGTGACAAGTCATCGTTATCTCAGCACAGTTCACTGATTAGTCTGGCACAGTTTTGTTAAGCTCAGTTGATCCTCAGTGACTTTATTCCAGACGTAACTCTTATACAGAAACAAGCACATTATTTGTGTTCTTTATAGACTTTGTAGGGCTAGATTGACACTACAAACACTTTTTCAGTCAAATTAAGTTAATAAATGTTTACTGCGAGTTTCTAAATTCTTGGGATGAATCCTCAGTTGCACAGGAAGGGATCATCTCATCATCTTTACATGTACAAAAGCAATAAACATATGATTTTTAGGAAGAAGCAGCAATAGGAGACATGCAAAGAAAGAAATATGAACCACTATGTAAAGCCTATCCTTCATTTCTTGAGTTTTGCTTCCAAGAAGCCTGACTTTCTTAAAACTAGTGCAATTCTCCAAGCTTTTTTTTTTAAAAAAGTCTTTCAAAGTTTTTCTTCGGCCATTGGCTGCTTTTGCACTCATTTTTAGCCCAGTCCCTATAAGTGACCATTTTCAGAGGAATGTTTTATGTTTTTCAAGCCACTTAACACCGACCTATGACTCATTCAGACATTAGAAAGGCACTTAAATTGAGGGTAAACTATTGCTGTGATGATGCATAACAGAAAAAAAATGTATCTTTATGCATTTTCTTTCCAGTTCTTTAGGTTAATTAAAAAAATGCCAAATATAGCACAGTATGACTGACATAAACTATTTTTGTACCATTTTTTGAGATATTAGACAAAAACTTGGCATGGTGTGCAGTATGTCCTCAACAAATGTAAGGAAATTGGACAAGTGGAGGACAAAAGAAGCAATGGGAGACCTAAACACTACAGACCTAAAACTCTACAACAAATTAAAAGTAGCTGTATTTCATGTCCTTAAGAAATCGAGGCTGGCTGTCAGAAAGATGTTTTTAAGGAAACAGAAAGAACAGGATGAGGTTTGCCCAGTTACATAAGAACTGGACTGAAATCAGTGGCAGCAGGTCTGATGGAGTGACAAATCCAAATTTGAACATTTTCAGAAGAAAGGTACAACAGTGAGTGTGTACAGCATCTGTAAAATGCAATGCTGTATGTCAGCTCTGGGCTGCATTTTGTCAAAAATTATCGAGTTGTGCAGAAAAGTACCATCAGAATTTGGATCTGCCATGCAATAGTATCTGGAAATGGCTTCATTTACACACAACACAACACTATCAGTCATGGATTGGCTTTCCCAAAGCCCAGGCCTCAGTATTATTGAAGAAGTATGGGATCATCTTTATATTGGGAACAGAATAAATGGCAGCCAACATCGAAAGAAGAGCTCTGAATGTCCTTTAAGAAGCCTTGAGTACTATTCCTGAAGACTTTGTAAGAAATTTCACTTGCCTGTGAAAAACACTTGCCCAATGGAATTCAGACTGGTTGAAGAATAAAGGTTGTGATACCAAATACTTTTCTTTCAAGCTTGTTAGAATCGCACAAACTCAGATTTTGCCAGTGTTTGAGTAAATCGCTACAGCTATTTCCTGTTTTCCTAGTAAAATATAAAGAAACGAGCGGTGGCTCTAGAGTTTTGCACAGTACTTTAGAAGCAGTCGTTTCTTTCACGTGTGCTAACTGGGGAGCACAGTTATCACTATCATTGTCACATCACAACAATCTCACAAAAAGGAGATTCTGGGGACAAAACACCTTTTTTTTCATTCTCTCTCTTGGTGCTCCAGTCCAAACACATGCATGCTAGGTTGATTGTGTGTTTCTGTATCTCACCTCTTGCCCCGTATCAGCTGGAATAGGCGCCAGCCGCTCCGTGACCCTGAATTTAGATAGGTCGCTAAGGAAATGAATAGATGTGTGATGAGAATCAGATTTCAAAAGTCTGGCAGTGAGCAACATTACTTTGACACCATTTGTACAAAACATTTTTAAGCAAATCCAAGCAATTTTTTGATCAGGCAGTCGGCTTAATATCAAACTTTGTGCCTGCTACTCTCTGTGAAATTCACAGTTTATACATTTAGGAAAATGAGGAGTACAGGAAGTAGATCATGAATTCACTCTGAAAAAGAAACTCTGCACATTTGTTTTTCAGTCAGTCTAAGAATCCTCTTATGAATTCTTAAGCTGCTGATAATGAAGCATTGCACTGTTAAAAAATATAAATGTGGCTTTAAAAGCAAGATGTCATTTTTTTCCCCCCATCTCGAGCTGTTTCTTCTTTTGAATGGAAAACGAGGGTGCTACCGCAAGCTCTGACTGAAAAAAACAAGGCTGTTAAACAGGGACACTGGAAATAGCAGGGGAGCAGGCATTAAGACGGTGACACATTTTAAGAGCTAAAGATTTTCTCTCCATGTAGTTTCATGCTGGGTGTTAATCGATAATGTATTGTTATCCATAGTGAAAATGTGTGCTATAGTACCAATAAGACAGAAATAAGTACAAAATGAAAAAAAAGAATAAGCCCTGGAATAATGAGAGGTTTTTTTTTTTTTGAGGCCTTTTGTCAAATGCGGTCATGGCCCGCTAACAAGATAACGTGTCAAATGGTTTTCTTTATGCTTGCTCTCATCGTCATGCTGTATTTCATCAGTTGCCTAGAGCAGACTTTAGATGTTTTCTCTGGGCTTTTGCTCTGTGAATCAGAGTTATGGTCCTGCTGGAATGCTGAGTTTTTTCAGGAAAACATACATCCTTGATGAGGCTTGTCTAAACACAGAAGCAGGAGCAAACCCCTCCAGTCACAGAGGCACAGAGGCTCTTACAGTGCGAAAGAAAAATGTGTTCACTTATCTGAAGCTGGTAGTTATGTCTCCTGTTGTCTAGAAATCTTTATTTGATACAGTTAACGCAATAAGGTGCTATCTATTTTAATTTTAATGTTAGTTTAAAACATGCATGTAATATACAGGATTTGGCATTTTGTGTAAGTTACTTCCTGTTTTATTTTAAAATGCATGACAATTCAGTCATTGCTCTGTGCATATATACTCCCCTGCTTCTCTTTTTTCCATGTGCAGATGAATGTTCCAGTTAGCTACAAGTTTATGAGTGTTCTTTGTGGATTCATATATATAGTTTTTTTCATATTTTCAGACTTTCTTCAAATGTGGACATACGGTTTTGCACTTTTCCCTTCCCCAACAATACTTTTTTAAATTAAGTGTCTAGAAAAATCTGAAGCTCACTGTTGTCACTCGAACTGGTCTCTTAAACAACTAAGGAGCTACTGAGTGAAGGGGTGGGTCATGGAGTAATGGTGTAGATCAGAGTGCTGACACTTAAATAGTGGTGTTTATACACCATGAAAAATGTCTTGGGCATTGGAAATGTAGTGTTCCTGGGTTTTGGACCCAATGTTTTGTGGGGTGTTTTCTTGCCTCTTAATTTTGTTTTATTATTACCATTTTATATTTTGGTTATACTCTATGAGTTAATGTTTGGAATTCCTGGTTTTTAGGGATGTCTTTTCTTTTGTATACATAATATGCCTCTATGCTTAGCCTTGTTACTTTTGTATCCTGAGTTTTGTTGTTATTTATATGTTTCTTTTTACTCAGAGTTAATCTAGCCTCCTTGTATCTTGTCACCTACACTTTGTGTAAGTGTTAGGTATAGAAAGTTTCCCTTTTATGTTACTTCCTGTGTTATTTTACCACTCTCTTGTGTCTAGTATTTAGTTTTTCTCCTCCTGTCTTGTTCTTGATTTTTTCAGCAGTGTCTTGTTACCCTGGTGATTCCACTTCCTTTGATTGCCTCATGTGTGTATTAAATAGCCCAACTTTGACTCTGTCATTCTTGTGCGAACCTGCAATTTCTCTGTTATTTTGCCTTACAATCTTTGTACTCTTTGAACTCTTTTGTACTACAATTAACCCCAATTATCTCGCCTGTTTTTGAGTGCTTGTGTTTTGGTCTTTTTGTCCTGTGAACTGTGATAGTGAAGTGACTTTGTGGGTCTTTCCATGAAGCCTGTGCCACTCATGTACAAAAGTATATGTGTTCACAAAAAACTACCAAATCCAATTTTTAAAACTGTTTTTGCAGCCAGCAAGCATTTTTCTCATTATTACTAAAACAAATCAATGCAAATAGTAGGAAGCAGAGTTACATTTAGCAAACTTTAGTGTAAACAGATCAAAAGAAATTCAGGAAACTGAAATCAATTTTTATTGCAACAGTTTAACCAAACCTCTGCATTTGAAATGAACCTGATACAATCTCAGTTATGTTCATGGTCAATCTTTAACATGCTGGAGAATGAGACAATAGTGTGATTAGCAGTAACATCATGTTTGTTGATTAATTTCCTTTGCTCTGGCAGAACACTTGTTCACAGAACACAGTACTAAGCAAAACTACAGGATGAGATACAGTATACACCTAAAATTTAATAGAAAAACAGAAAGCTTTGTAGCCAACCATGCAACCATTGTTTAATTAACCATTAATCCTACTAGATGAAAGGTCAGATTTGGACAATGATCATACCAATCCTTACATACAGGATTCTTTGTGATTTTGTTTGTGGTGGTAACATAAGCTGACAGGTTTGTAGAGTTTTTTGTTTTTGTTCATCCACAGGCTCTGGCATGAGTCCAGGAGTAGTTTGAGATGCATGCACTGCAAAATAATCATATTTTTTTCTAGCCGAGTGAGCATTCAGGCTGGTTGCCCCTAAAAAATGTGATAAAAACCCTTAGACATCTATCAGCCTCTCCATTTCATCACTGAATCGCTATTTGCAGCACATATTTAATATGTATTGGACTTACAGATTTGGGTAGTCAGGCAAGAAAATAAGTGTCAAATTTGAATAGCATTGTTACTAATGGTTTATTTCCATTTCTGTGCATGTTTCAGATGGGAAGGTGGAGGTGACGAAGGAGAGCCTGAAGCTCTGCACCATGGGGCCAGGAAAGGTGTTTGGAGAGCTGGCTATTCTGTACAACTGCACCAGGACTGCTACTGTCAAGAGTGAGTCTCCACAGACACCCGTAAAAACAGCCAAAGTGCTTGAACATGTCTGTGTTCAGTGTACACCTGTTGCCCAGGTGACAGATAATATCCCGTGTTCTCACACAAATACACAAATATCTACACACATCCACTGAAATCTGTTTGCTTGTCCTAGAGGATAAGGGGTCTTTCTGCTTCCAGCTGTCATTCCTCTGTTGAAATATAGACAGGTATCACACTGTCACGATATGAATGAATGTTTGGAACACAGCAACAGCATTGTGCCTTGTTTACAGTGAAATATCAGCAGTGGGTTTTTTTTCACAATACTCCAGTGAAGTTTCTTGTGAAGCAGGTGAAGTGAAATGTCAGGGTTTACCGAGCCTGCTCTTTCATGTGTCAAAGCTCCAGCTATGAAGGATGCACAGGGGGTGAGTAGGTGGTCTATCAGAGTGGTGATTGAAATTTCAGTTTAAAAGAGTAAAGACTGGTGTCTGAGAGAAGACAGGATAGATGGTTTAATCACATTTGAGAATTAGTGTGTTATAAAAGTGTGTCAGGATGAATTGTGTGTTTAAGTAGGGTAGGAAACAGATTATTATAGATTATTAAAATTTGATTTGAGATCTTGTTATAAGTTGTATTTGAATGATGGACGTAGCCTCCGAGGCTGAAAAATGAACCCATTCCAGGAATGCCTTAAACCTTGATTCTTTCTCATGGCCAGCAAGGGGTGTATCTTCTTGGTACAAAACAAATTCTACAGCCCTGAACTTTTCTAGGTATTTCCCAGCGTGAGTGAATGTAAATGCAAATGCAAATGTCCGACACAGTTGACTCAAACGTTAAAAAGTCTTTAATGTGCGTGCTCCATAGTACAAAGTCCCTTTGATGATGGGAGAATAGCTCAGATAACTATCCAGTGAATCACAGCACATTCAGTCCATGTTTAATAAAACCAATCTCCTTTTTTGTGCTACACGTGAAAAGGGCAACTTTGGATAGTGCCCAAACTTGATTCTCCCAACAATGTGCAGAGCTGAAGTGAAAAAGTACATTTGAGAAAACAACCCATCTGCTCACTTAGTCTATGACCTCAGTAAACAGTTTCCTAATGAGTTTCTCAGAAACAGTTTAAAGCCTAGACTAAAACAGGCAATAAAGTAGTGTATGCTGTCAGGCATGTTTTCTTAACTTTGACAAGGTGCTACTACATGAGCATGCAGTGTTCTCAGTTTCTGAGTCACTTCCTCACTTCTTACTCATGACGTCTGGTCTAAAAAACAGCCATTTACATTTAGCTGTTCCTATGCACAGTCCTCCAATTTCAGAGGCCTAAAACTAAATTGACTGGCAAGCAGTTTAATGGCCTGGTGAGACCTGTTCCCTCATTATTACAAGACAAATCAAGAAGATAAAAGATCGGGAGTTTATTCCAAGTGTTGAACTTGTATTTCATATCTGTCCCCTGGAATTCTTAATTTATATGATATGAGGTCCAATAAGATGTCAATCCAAGTGAAGGAGACTGAAAACCCCATTATAACAAACAACAAATAAGCTTTATCATTTGTCTTACCACTACTCAATCCAGCTGCTCAGATAAGCCTATCACAGTGAGAGAGTAAAATGTTAGGAGTGGCCAAATCAATATAATCTTAAAAAGAATAAATGCACCTGGCAGCACAGCTACACTAAAGTCTAGAATACCCAGAAGACAATTAAAGTGGAGGATCACAGAATTCTTTCTATGGTTAAGGAAATTCACTCAAAACATTGAGCCAAGTGAAGAATATTCTGGAGCATGTAGGTCTTTTAGTGTCAAAGACTATACCTAAAACATGCGCATGGATGGAAATACACAAGGTTTAGAAGAAGACTTTTCCAGAAAACATCTTAAAGAACCTGCATAGTTCTGGAAAAACGTTGGATAGATGAAACCATTTTTAACTTGTATCAGGCTGATGGGAAGAAAAAAGGAGAGAGAGAGAAACAACTCCTGATTTAAAGCATATCATGTTTTCTGTCAAAACTGGCGAAGACCATGTTATGGCATAAGTATGTATGGCTGCCAGTGGAAGCTGATGACTAGCATTTATTGATGATATGACTGAAGTAGCAGGGTAATTTTGAAGTGTACAGGGCTATACTCTCTTTTCAGATATAGCTGCAAAACTGATCAGACTTTGCTTCACAGCAGATATGGTTAATGACCCAAGGCACATTCTAAAAGCAACCCAAGAGTTTCTCAAGGCAAAGGAAACAGGCTGATAAAGAGCTTAATTTGTCATGGAGTAATAAGGGTACAGGCCTCACTTAGCCATGAAACTGCTTGTCAGTCAATTTTGCAATTACCTTTGAGCCTCTGAAAATACGGGACTATGCATAAAAATGTCTGTAATTCTTAAGCAGTTAACACGACAACTTTATTAAACCCCTTGAATTAAAGCTGAAGGTCTTCACTTCAATCAGATCCTGAAGGTTTGATTTAAAAGCCATAATGGTGGAAGCAAAATTACAATTTTCCAAATGAACCTAACTGTATGTACAGTTTATGTGCCTGGTAGTTAAAGTTAACGTCCACATAAAGACGGTTTAAATTTAAATAAATAAATGTAAGTGTATAGTGTATAGTTGCTTTATCTAGCAAAAAGGAATATAGTGTATTATTGCTCAGATATGGTAAATCATTTTATTTACCTTGAAAATGCAGTAATTGTAGTAATTGCAGGCTTGCTGATGTTTCCCTGTGCATTTATTTATGAATGAATGAATGAATACAAGGGTTTACTCAGGCTTGTACTTGAGAGTTCAAGTGTGAAGGAAAGAAGGTTGACGATGGTGGCTACTAGGTTGCACGCCCTGTGCTGACCCCTCTTATATCCCGTGATCCCCTATTTCTAACCAGCCAACCTGATGAAACTCCCAGCTCCTGTTGCTATGGGAACAAGTGCCCATAGCAAGATGAGCCATCTCTTACGGGTTAAAATATTCCCCTTCCTGCTGGCGACAGAGTGTCTGCTTTTTTTCCTTTTGTATATATTCTCTTGCCCACCGGCCTGGACTTCCTGCCACGATCTTAAGAGATGTACGTCAGTGCTGCTCAATAAAAACTCACACATGGAACAAATGATGTAATTGTCTACATAGACAGAAGTGTGTTTACAGTCTAACAGGGTCATTGGTACTGTCTCTGAGAGTTGCTGTCTTTGTTTTAACATATGTCGCTACGCATGAATGTACTGAGGAATTCAGCTGCCACACTGGCTATTAGAGCCGACAGACTCGACTGGAAATCATGCACCTGCTAGTGCGCATGGAGATCCCGCTTCCAATCAGCAGATTTAATTTCATCATTGCATGGAACCCAGTAGGAGGACAAATCCTTGAAGTAATTTCAGTTTACGTTGCTTGGTCTCCTAAGTCATATGCATGATTAATTACTTCTTAACAGAATTTATCTGAGGAACCTGTTAATGTTGACTCATGGGAGCTCATCCACGAACTGTCTACACCGCTTTCCTTTTACTGTTACTGCTAACTCACAAAATAATGACACCATTGCCAACTGTGATAATGAAGAGATTCTCAGAGTCTGGCACCTATTAAGAATTTCAGAAACAATTAAGAGCCATTAGGTGCAATAATTCGTTTACAGAAAATGTGTGCAATTATGACAGTTCTTTATCACAGTCAGACTTGTCAAGATAAACCCAAGGATTGCTTAAGATAGCTGACATAATAAATTATTGCACATGTTTTATTCAGGAATTTGGCTGCATTTAGTTTTGCATGAGTTTCCAATAAAACTGACACGTGTTTAAATTTCACTTGAATTTCAATTCGGAATTGAGAATAAAACTTCAAAATACCTTTTGGGCTTTTTTCTTAAGCCTATTTACACACACTCATAGGAACAAATCAGTAATACTCAGTAAAATCAATGGGGCAGGTTTTATTCATTGGCTTTTATTTAAAGAAAAAAAAAAATAAAAATATGAGGGGAAGTGACGTTAATTGGCAGCCATTTGTGCAGTTATGGATAATTATATGGATCTATTGCTAAATCTGGACAATATTGTAAGCGTGTCCAAGTAATAGCATTGTTTATTTTGTTTTTATTGCTGTATGATCATGATTACATATTCCCGGAAGGACCAATCAGGACATTTCCATCAGTCCTCCTGCATCTTTAGGTGATTTCATTTCTGATCACTCAGTGGCACTCTCACCCACCCCTGCAAAAAAATACAAAATAAAAAATGGATCCTGTAAACTGAGCATTTCAAGTAGCACTTACTCCCAGGCTGTGTAGTGCCTCAATGAACTGCTAAAATCAATATGTTATGTGTACTTTCAGGATACAGACACTTACATGTGGAGCTATGGCCACATTTGGGGTTTGGCTTTGCCAGTCAGGACAAATGAGGTGGGATTTCACATGCAGCCTGAGAGAAAAAATGTTGCCTGAGAAATTTTTTATGAAATAGTCCTCTTGCAATCAAATCTATATCACATTTTAAAAAAAAAAAAAAAATATAACAGCAGCTGGGCCAAGGCTGGCTGACAAAGAAATAGAGGAAGAAATGGTTAGGAGTGAGAGAATAGAGAGGTGATGAACGCAGGGCAGCAGTGACAGTAAAATGAGGGAACCACTTCAAGGAGGCGAGACAAAATCTCATCTTTTGTCTGCAGACAGGAGAGAGGAATTGGAAAAAAAATGTTTATAGCATAACAATGTAAGTGTTTCTTGAAGACAGCATAACAGGACACCATTCACCATGGTTTGGCATAAAACAATTGAGAGCAATTTGCAGAGCTCAACAGTACAGCACTGAAAAGAAGAGGAGGCAAACTCAGGAGGAAAATTGTTATGATTCTCAGATAAATGAAAATGCGCAATTAATCTGTGATATTCAAAACTGGATGTCTGAAAACAATGTCAAAATATTTTGATAATAAGACTGCAACTAAAAGCTATGCTTAGTATTGATTAATATGTCTCAATCTTTCTCAACCAATTGCAGAGTTCAAGGTGACATTGAATGTTTTGCTGTTTGCAATCCCAAAAATTCAATTTACGATGATATGAAACCAAAAAAAAGCTTCAGATTTTCACAGGAGTTTTTACATTCTGTTTAGCATGATTTCAGGAATAGCTTAGTTAAAGTTTATTTGTTGTGTTGTTGATTTTCAATAGAAAAAAAGTGCTCTATATTCAGGCTCTAAAAGACTATTGGGAATCTTGAAATTGATTCAGACCAGTCATCTGAAAGAGTGAGGTCACTGGCAGTCACTACTAACATAATCAGTGTGACTGATTATCTGTATGCTCCATCTTAATGACACTGGTGGAAAAGGCCATATCAGACGTCATCTCAAAGACTCAGCTGTGCTCTCCACTTACAGTTATAACACACATGAATGCTTTTGCATAACACTGGATAATATCATTCTTTTCAAATAACAGTTATATAATAACTAATTTTGAGAAGTATCAGGGTGCATAAATCATTTAAAGGGTGCAGAACAATGCATGTGTGCAAGGAACGATACGTACAGTGGTGCGTATTTGCCGCCATAGTATATGTCTTTCTAAAATACCTCATGCAAATATAATTTCATCCATCTCAAACATGGCAGTGCCATTTTTACATTGGCTCTACCTTCCTTTTTGCTTCTTCTTAATGTTTGAGAAATAATAATTTAAAGATACAACTAAATAAATTCCATCAATCCATCTTCATACACTTATCCGGGCCCGGGACGTGGGGGCAGCAGCCTAAACAGAGAAGCCCAGACGTCCCTCTCCCCAGCCACCTCCTCCAGCTTGTCCTGGGGGAACACCAAGGTGTTCCCAGGCCAGCCGAGAGATATAATTTCTTCAGCGTGTCCTGGGTCGTCCCCGGGGCCTCCTCCCGGTGGGACATGCCCGGAACACCTCAACCAGGAGGCAGCACCAATCCGTCTGTCGATCTCTCGCTTCCTTCTTCCGTCACTCATGAACTAGACCCCGAGACTTGGACTCCCCCACTTGGGGCAAAAACTTGTCCCCGACCCGGAGTGGGCACACCACCCTTTTTTGGCTGAGGACCATGGCCTCACATTTGGAGGTGCTGATTCTCATTTCCACCACTTCACCCTCGGCTGCGAGCCATTCCAGTGAGAGCTGGAGGCCATCACCTGATGAAGCCAACAGAAACACATCATCCATGAAAAGGAGAGATGAGATTCTGAGACCACTGAAGTGAAAGCCTTCTGTCACTTGGCTGTGCCTAGAAATTCTGTACATAAAAATTATGAACAGAATCGGTGACAAAGGGCACTCCTGGCAAAGCCCATCACCCACTAGGAACAAGTCCAACTATTGCTTTCACCTAGGGCTGGGCCATATCATACCGTTCACGGTAATACCGGTATAATGTCGGGCAACGATAAGAAAATGAAATATCGTGTAAATCGGTATCGGTAAAACGCGCATGCATAGGGATGGGTATTGATAAGATTTTCACGATTCCGATTCCATTTTCGATTCTGTTTAACGATTCGATTCTTTATCGATTCTCTTATCGATTCTTTTTAAAAAAGGAGAACACTAAGGTCAAATAGCTTAGAACTTTGTTTTATATCTTCTCTTTGAACAAGATAGAAATTTAGGAGTAACATGGCCTTACAAACCCAACAGTGAGCTCTTAAGAGATCCACAGCCTATGGCTCTTCAATGGGGTGTCACAGGGTCCCCAGGAAAAAAAAATTGTAAATGTAAAATAATAAAATAAATATTTTTCTGTAGCAATAACAAAGTATAACATCAATTATTCTGTAGCAATTACACAAGAATATCCAGTAATGTCCCTGCCTACAATTAAACACATTCCCTTACCGAAAATCAAGGGCATCTGCTGTGGCAAATGGGTGAAAACCTTTGACCACAAACTTAGTCACTGCTCGGTGACATTCGTCTATCCTAGCCTGAAAGGAGACGCTAACGGTAGACTGCAGTGAGAACTGCCAGCATCTGAGCCAGACTCTGTCTGTCTCTCTCATCATGGTCATCTAAATGCACAGTAATGGCAGGTTTTGTAATAAGGCAGATCGCGCTAACATAATCTGCACTGTTAGTTGATTATTTACCTGCATTAACGGGAGAGGACGTGCAAACGTTACCGCTGCTGCTGGGTTGAGATTCACGAGTCCGGAGCGGAATTAAAAACACGACATTCATTTAAGGTCATCGTGTGTTTTGTGAGCAAATGCTTTTGTATATTTGTAGTGTTTCCTCCCTTAAATGAAATATCTACTTTGCAAGTATTGCAAGTTGCCCTGTTGTCATCCGTTCTCATAAAGCAAAACCAAACTTTTGAGCGTTTGAGCCGCTTAGGCGTCGTGTTTCCTGCCAGGTAAATGACGCTCCGCAACGTGGTGACGTCATTCGGGGCGACTGGAATCGATAAGGGAATCGTTTGCAAAAATGGCAAACAATTCCAAGGGATTGAAACACTGGGAACCGGTTCTCAACAAGAACCGGTTTTCGATACCCATCCCTACGCATGCACAGTGCCTTTGTTTTCATACGCACATGGCGGAAAAAGCGTGCCAGCAACAGAGAATGAGAAGGGCGAAAGCGGATCGTTGAATGAAACAGATGAACCAGAATTGGTTTGTAAAAATGCTGCAACTTCAGTGGTGTGGAACTGGTTTAGCTTTCGTCTCTCAGATACACAACAAAGCACTATTTTTGGTAGCGCATGCTAGCGGGCCATCGTTATTACCGTGTTGTTTGGAAAATACGGCACACTTAAAATCAATCCTTCGATTTTTCTGAAAATCGACAGTGCCCCTTATAAACCCGTGTGCCTTATGTATGAATTCTGGTTGTGTTTACTGACCTTGAAACAATTTAATGTGGTACACGGCACTCGAAAATCTGTCAAATGTTTTAGTACGACTTTGCTAAGCTATGAACCCGCACCGCTTGATGGATTGTCGGAACATTACAGCTATCGTAGGCAGGCGCCTCGCGGAGTATACGTACTGTGCTTCAGCATAGTATTACGGTATTGTGTGTGTGTATAACCTCTTTTTAAGTTTTGTGGATATTATACATGGTTATGCTGAGGATATGTCGGCCAATTTCCACTGGAAATGCCTTTTGGTTAAACTGTCAGCAAGGAATTTGCATTTGCACTGTTAAATCTTTATATAACTTTAATGCACATAAAAAACAGCTGCTTGTTTAAGTGAAAATACGTTGATTTTTTTTTTTTTTTTGCACTAATAAAGTTGTGGAGTTGTAAAGTATTTTGTCTAATGTCAGTTATATCGTCAGTTATATCGTCAGTTATATCGTCAGTTATATTGTTACCGCAAATTTTCAAATGTATATCGTGATAAATGTTTTTGGTCATATCGCCCTGCTCTACTTTCGGCTATGCGGACCAAGCTCTTGCAACTGTTGTATAAGGATCGAATGGCCCGTAGCAATGGGCCAAACACCCCATACTCCCGGAGCACCTCCTTCAGGACACTCCGAGGGATACGGTCAAATGCCTTCTCCAAGTCCACAAAACACATGTGGACTGTTGGGCCATCTCCCATGCACCCTCAAGTATCCTTGAGAGGGTAAAGAGCTGGTCCAGTATTTCACGACCAGGACAAAATCTGCATTGTTCCTCCTGTATCCGAGGTTTGACTAACGGACGAACTGTCTTTTCCAACACCTTGGCATAGACTAACTAGCGGGTAACTATACCCCAGTGGATACTTTCACAGACAGTGCTTTAATGTTTAAACTAATGCTTAGAAAATTTAGATATAAACAGAGTAATGTCACTGTATATATATATCCACAATAGCAGAGTAACTAGCAGTAGTGGTGTGCGGATCGATATTGAAATATTGATTCTTCCGATACCAGCAATTTATGTTCTAGAATCGATTCTCATATTAAAATATCGATATTTTAGTACGTTGGGGTAAATTTGTAGTTTCTCATTAACAGGAACACCGTGGAAAGAAACTATATAATTTGGATCGTCTAAATTGGAAGGAACTACTTCCTCTTACGCCTTTCACAGTCATATGCGAAATATAAATGTATAAATGTGTCGCAGCCCCTGGCGTGCGCACTCACAACAATGGCTGAGCGTGAACGGAGTCATGTGTGGACAAATTTTACCTCCACAAACGGCCGAGACGTGGTTTGCGATACATGTGGCAAGACAGTGAGGTGTTGTGGCAATACCACTAACCTCGTCAAACACCTCAGAGTAAATCATGTCACAGAATATGACGAGCTTCTGTTGAGGCAAACTGAAGAGGAGGAGAGGGACAGGTGCTGCTAGGGGAGACATGAATTTCACGGAGTCCTTTAGTGCTGCAGGCAGGCAACATGCTCAAATAGTGCAAAACGTCTGGGTTTTTTTTATTTCTACATGATAATTCTACATTATTAAGCAATATGAACAAGCAGTCTGATGTCCTGTAATCATTATGAAGCTATATTATTACGATTACATAATACAATTATATATTGTATTATGAAATACAATGAAACATTAAGTTTTTGTACAGAGTATCGGTATCGGATCAGTATCGTCAATACCACTCTGAATTTTACTTGGTATCGGATCGGAAAGGAAATCAGTGGTGTCGCACATCACTAACTAGCAGCCATGATAAAGTGTCAGAGCTTTGGCCCGATACATCTACATGGTGAACTACATATTAAAATAGGCGTGCAAAAAGTTAAAAATAGACATCCATAAGAAAGAGGATACACTTTTGAAATACTCAACTGCTACCGCTTCAAGTGTTTGTAGTTTAAGCTCTAATTTGAAACAGAGCATGGACATCAGTAACTCCGGGCAGAGTTGTAGCCTGACATTTTTTATAGAGGTGACCAGGCTGAGACATCACTACCTTCAGGGATGACACATGAAACGGATGTGTTGTTATGTTTTTTTCTTTCTGTCTGACAAACCCCTGTAGGTAAAATTGCTGTCTTTTGGTGACTCAATCCTGTCGTTTCAATTGAATTAAACAGCAAGGAGTTTTATATTGTAAGTTAAAGAGCTGCAATATTAGAGCGAAAACCCCAACGATAAGACAATCCCTTATGAGCAAGCACTTAGCTAAAGTGTCTTTGAAGAGGAAGAGACCTTAGTTATTATGTGCTTATGTAGGCGTGACTGACATTTAATGTACTGATGTTGGCTATAGTTATTTAAATACTATATTAAGTGCTGTTAAAATGTGCCCACGCAGGGGCAGATCCAAAAGGGGGGCACAGGGGGGTATCAACCCTATAGAAATATAATTGTCCCTCCCGCCCACCAGGCAGAGTACCTTTAAACTTAAAACCTGAGTATTTTATTCTGGTTTAATTTATTCATACTTTAAGTATTCCAACGTTATTCCTTTGCTCATCTATATTTTACAAACACCATTACAAGAAAATCCAGCCACTTTAAAATAAGACTGCTCATTATCATTTCAAAAGAACACATAATGAAGACTTATACTGAAAGGCTCATCTGAAGCAGCTGTGGCAATAGACTAAAAGGATTAAGAACCACTGATGCACTCTGCCTTTCTAATGTATAAATGTATTACATGCATATGTGTAGATTATATGCCAGGCTTTAGATATTCATCTCAAAGTGACATTTCTTTTCACTTAATCTTCATTAGCTGATTTTTCCCTCTTCCCGGCTAATGTGGATATGAAAAAATAAAAGCACAAGTCATAAAATGATAAAAGATTTTCATTCCTCATGAATGACAGCCAAAACTGAATTTGTCCTTTAAGATTAAAGGCTCAGTTTTCACATGTCTGTGTGTTGGGTTTGTGGGTCTTTGATTTTTTTTCTCACCAATAACTTCTGAATGTAGAACTCCAGTTATCTTACTGCTAGGTGTTTAAGCCTGTTTACATGTCCTTGATCGTTTTATTTTTCAGCAACAAGTGGATGAATTATACTCTGTGGGGTTCATCTCTGTGTGCAGACCTTCTGAAAGCCACTTTAAACACATTAAAAAGCACAGAGTTGCATAACAGTGTACTCAGTGGTGTTCAAATTCTAGTCTGCATTTTGACAGGTGCTGTGTTAGAGGTCAAACTGTCTGCACACAATACAGATGAAACAAGACAGGCAGCAGGGGATTAATAATTAGCAATTTATGGGTACCCGTTTTATGTGTAGTGCTAAAAACAGCACATGATAATGGAATTACATATAACATATTAGGGAGCATTTTTCTAGAGACTTCTGAGAATCTTGTGAAAGAGTGATAGCTTAGCTGTCTAACAGCCCTTCCTTCCGCCTTGGGTGAGCAAACAGTTGTCCTTCTAATCAGTCTGCATGTGAGTGCGTGTGTTTATTAGACTGTGCCTGCACAGTCTCAGGAATCACCCACTCCAAAGTGAGTGATTCTTGTTTTTGGCAGAATGAGATAGCTTACAGTGTGTGAGTATTTTGACTTCTTCTGTAATTGTTTCCTGCGTTTTTCGTCTCGTATTTCCACACCATTTCTTCATTTGTGCACCACAGAGAAATGCCAACAATGCTTTTGCTGCATTTAAACATTTCTCACAAAACAGCCCTCCACATGGCATGGAATATTAAGCGTGGCATCACTTGTTTTCATTTCGTCTTCATTTCGTCTTCATTCAGTGGAGTTTTCGTTGTAATTAAAATCAACTGGAGGCAGGATTTAAAAGCACCCGTGCAACAGAAATCGTTACTGGTGTGCATTTTGAGAGCAAGAGTGAGAGTACTTTCACATATGGTAATTTTTCTATAAGTCCTGTTTAATTCTAAAACACTGGCACAGCTGTGATCAGTCAATTCTGCAAGAATGTTTGCATGCTAATATAGAGATTATGTTGGACCAAGTGTTATAGTTGGCTTTTCAATAATTCTTACGAATGTTAACAGCATTAGCCATATTTGGCATCTAAGTGAATAGCTTTGTCTTTCTGGGGATATATTACAAGCATAGTCATTAGTTTTTAGAAGTAGTAGCACATAGCTTCTCTCTTGTTCCCTTTCCCAAATGTTTATAAGGCAGATGTAAGTGCTACTCTGTTCTCCGTAGTGAGCTAGACAGGTTTCGATGCAGGACAAACTATAACCTCATTCATCTGTGCAGATGTTTAGACACAGCTAGCTGTTATAGTCTTTGCTATCTTGAGGCTGCCTATTTTTAGTAGTTGCTTGTATCTAGTAACCAGTGAGGTTATGATTCTGTTGTGTGAGATAAAGAAACAGTTAACTGAGAGGGCTAAGTGTTTGGGGGTTTTTTTCTCTTAAAATGTTTGTCTTATGTAGCCATGATTTGAAATTATCATTATGGTTTAAATATAATTTCCAAATATGATATTAGATTAGTTGCAATAAAGCTCAGAAGATGCAAGAAGCAGAGGAAGTGAACGTGGATGAGTTTAAATACCTGGGTCAAAACATCCAAAGCAACAGTGTGCAAGAGAGGTGAAGAAGAGAGTGCAGGCAGGGTGGAGATGAGTGTCGGGGGCGATTTGTGACAGAAGGGTCACAGCGTGAGTGAAAAGGAAGATGGTGGTGAGACCTGCCTATGATGTGTGGTTTGGGGAGGTTGGCAATAACAAAAAGACAGGAGGCAGAGCTGAAGTTTCTTTGATTTTCATTGGGATGGACAAAATTACACATGAGTGTGGCATCAGAGGGACCACTCAGGTTGAGGAGTTTGGAGCCAGAATGAAAAAGACACAAGATTGAGATGGTTTGGATGTTGAAGGAGGGATAGTGGATATATTTGTTAAAGGAAGTTGAAGATGAAGCTGCCAGGCAGGAGGGAATGATGAAGATGTTAATGGGGTTTGTGGATGTATCGCAGGAGGACAGGCATCCTCTGCATGTTTATGTGGTGGCACGCATTAGGAAACTAAACATGAAGCTTTAATCACTTCCAGCTTCACACTTTTATCCGTGGCCTCTGCTTCAACAACTTTTCATGATAAAAGTTTGAAATAATCCTTTCTCTTATGCTGGGCCTTGGTGCAACCCCTCCATTTATCCACTGTCTGAAACAAGCTGTTTTAGCTTCTCCCCCTTTAAGGACACATTTCCCTTTGAGGCAACTTTCTGAAATTGAAGGTTTGAACAGCATGTGGGATGGGTTGCATTGCTCATAGAGTAGAAAAAAATATTTGGAAGAGAGTGTTTAAAGTGTTTAGTATAAAAATTCAGCTTTTGGCTCACAGGGATTGAGCATATATAAGCTGACCTCAGTATTTTGGGCTTTGGTTATGTTTAATATAAGCACACACAATATATACACTACACCTCAGCAAGGTTAGGCGATGCTGAGACGCATAATGTGCAGAGGTCACCGACTTTCTGCAGAGTCAATCGCTACAGACCTCCAAACTTCATGTGGCCTTCAGATTTGCTCAAGAACAGTTCGTATAGAGCTTTATGGAATAGGTTTCCATGGCTGAGCAGCTGTATCCAAGCCTTACATCATCAAGTGCAATGCAGAGCGCTGAATGCAGTGATGTAAAGCATGCCGTCACTGGACTCTGGAGCAGACGTGATGGCAACCTGATGGACAAGTCGACACTGTGACAAGTGTAAAGTTTGGTGGAGGTAGGGTTATAGTGGAGGGTTGTTCTTTAGGACTTGGGCTCGGGCCCTTAGTTGCAGTGAAAGGAACTCTTAGTGCTTCAGGATACCAAGACATTTTGGACAATTTCATGGTCCTAACTTTGTGGGAACAGTTTGGGGATGGCCCCTTCCTGTTCCAGCATGACTCTGCACCGCTGCACAAAGCAATGTTCATAAAGACATGGATGAACGAATTTGGTGTGGGAAAAATTGACTGGCCTGCACAGTCCTGGCCTCAACCTAAGAAGACAACTTTGGGATGAGTTAGAGTGGAAACTGCAAGCCAGGCCTTCTCATCCAACATCAGTGTTTGACCTCACAAATGCACTTGTAGAAGAACACTGAAAAACCCCATAGACATACTCCTAAACCCCCTGGAAAGCCTTTGCAGAAGAGTTGAAGCTGTTATAACTACAAAGGGTCGGCCAACATCTTATTAAACCCTATGACTTAAGAACGCAGTGTCACTCAAGTTCAAAAGACGACTGAATACTTTTAGCAATATAATGTATTTGACAGAATATGAGGATACTGTTGAATTAGTTAAATATGACCTGTTATCTTGTTTTGAAGAGGCTCTTGGTTTTTTTTTAAATAGATTGTGATGTAAAGTTTGTTAAACTATGTTGCTCCACATTGTCTTCTGAGGCAGAGTGTCGCTTTGAGGTTATGTACCCTATAGTGCACTGAAATATGGGGTAAAATATGGACCTGGTCCACTGCCAAGTTATTTCACACTTTAGTATTTGAAATTGGAAAGTGAGGAGAGACACACATTTGCTGAAGATGCTACACGCTGCACTGAATACAGAGGTGACCTCAGAGAGCAATAGAAGCATGTTTATATGCATTCAATCTATAATGTGAAGAATTGCTACACCTCTTAAGAGGAACAACAAATGGGGATGGTGTTGAGCCTGAGCACCATCATTAGGCATGGCTGGAAAGAGAAGGATGGATAACAAGGGTCCTTTGAATCAGGAAAGTAAGTGAGCACGTTCTTAACAAGGAACGCAGAAATGCCATCTATTGTGCTGCTGTTTTTCCGGTGTTCTGGGCTTCAGAGTACTAATTAAAGGTGCATCCATTGACAAAGGCATATAAATCAAAATAAAAACGTGAAATGTAAAAAGAAATGGTAAATGACCGGTATAATTTATGCAGGCAGGTGGAAAACAATTAGACAGGCAGAAAAACGTAACACAAATAATTGTGACTGGCAATTAATAATGAAATGAAGGGGGGAGAAGACTGACATGTTCATAATAACGTCAAGCAAATTATTTTTTCTGTAAAAGTTAAGGCGCTATCATCTCATGGCAATGTATGCAGGCCACACTGTGCTGGGATAAAGCATTTCATTGGATAAATGAAAGAAAAGGAAGAAATGGGGACACTGAGAAGAAGATGGAAAGAATGGCTTTGGCAGATAAAATTCCTGTGGGACTGTGTGGGGGAAAATCTTCTCTGTTTCCATGGCAGCCATGGTAACACTGTTGCCAGAGTGCAGCAAGAAATGTGATGGTGAAATGGTGAGGCCGGCTGGGAAGTCCCCACCTACCTGTTTGAAATCACACTTGCTGCGATGGGCGCTGTGTGCAGTTTTACCCTGACGTCTGTATCCAAAATTTGACAGCGTGACTTCTTTCAGTTGAATGAAGCCATCTGAATTTTGACGTACATTGTGTTAATGGACGCCTGGAGTTTGTGGTTGTTTTCATGTGTGTTTTGATTATGGGCCCCTGCTGGTGTTGTTTTCCTGACTCTCTGTTGGAGCGCAGGTGTGAGCCCGGAGCTAGATGCTCTTCTTGGGTTCTAGATGGCTTAAAAGGTTAAAACGCCCAGAGAGGAAACCTCAGACAGCAGCATTTAGTCAGAAAGAAAACAGCTCTGCAGGTGTGACTTCAGACAGCTGCTTTTCTTGAACATTTTTATCCTAATAGTCTCCTGTGACAGTATAGGCAGGCAGCGTCAGTGTTGCTACTAGGGAATTTTGGCTGATTGAGGACAGCTTCTACTTGTTTTGCGTTATCCAGGTCACATTTGCATCACTTCTCTTTATTATACAAAGGAGTTATTTGCTGCTGAAGTTGTATGTGAGTGTAAGTTCTAAAAATGGCATTTTGAAAAGTTTCTTCAGATGGATTATCAGCACAGAAAATCACAGCACAGATCAGATGTATAAGCTGCTGCTTTTATTTATCTGCACAAAACTTAGGGAAACCTAAAAGCTAATCGTTCTCAGAGCAAACCAAAGCATATGACTCATGCCCTTGCTTATGTTATGGACTAAGTAGTTCTATGAGCATGTTGTCTATGGAAAATAAATTTTAATGGAAACGCTGCAGATAAAACAAATAAATAAATGCAGTCTACAAAATAAAAGCCGACTAGTGTGGAGCAAAAATTCTGCTTTTAAAGGTGATTTATGCAGAGAGGGAACATCATTTTGGAAATGACAAAGTGAATGACCTAAATTTGAATATATGTATCTGCCTAGATTAAACACAACCATCAAAAAGAGAGGATGCATCTGTTGCCCCCGTGTGCTGCCAACCTGTGGAGTTAAGCTATATGGGTTTCCCCTGGGTGATGCATTATCCTCCCACAGTCCAAAGACTAACTGATGATTCTTAATTGGGTGTAGGTGTGTTTCTCTCTGTGTTAACCCTGTGATGGACTGCCAGCTTGTCTGGGATGTTCCCCACCTATCGCCATCTGGGCTTACACGGGCTGTTTCTGCCCCATGATAGCAGTAAAAAAAAATGGATGGACAGTAAAAACATTATTAGGCATTTTTGAATTATTGAACCAAAGTTGAAGTTCTTTATCTATGCATGAAAATTAGTCTCTGGTTGGAAGATATTCAAAAATTTGTAGAAGACGTAGAAGAAGAGAATTAAATATTAAACTGAAAAGTATGTACCGTTTACATTTTTAAAATCAATTCATAGGTTATAATGACAAATGGAAGAAGGGTGAGCGGAGGTTTGTAGCAAATGTACTTGTCAATTATAGAGCCAAACAAATAATAATAGTAATAATAATAAAGGATATGAAGACTATACATTTCTCCACCCATAAGCTTAATTTGCTCATTAGATTTTATTCCATGTAAACAGGCATAGCCAACATGTCTTCTCCAGCAAGCTTCAATCAATTTATATTTTAAGGAATTTTATATCTTTTCTAATTAGGCAAATGATTATGTATGTTATGTAATGATTAACATTTAGTTGGAAATTTGGCTCATTTGGCCCAAATATATTTCATGTGAAAAGTGCTGCTAATAATCCATCCATACATACATCCATCCATTCTTTACTACTACAGATATCTATCTCTCTATAACAGAGCCTACTGTTTTTTTTTTTTCAATGGCAGGTAAACAAGTGCATTTAAAGAGGGCGATTAATCAGAAATACAACAAAACAGTGTAAGAACTAAAGCTGCCCTGGCTGCTACTAGCATCGCAATAAACCTAACCAGAGGGAAAATACATCTTTTGAGTTTACCAGTATGTTTGAAATAGCAGCGCAAATGGAGTGTGCAAAGGACTGAGGGCAAGATAATTACACACACAGAGTTGTAGAGAGTAAAGCTGTCATTTAAATGTTTAGATGTTATAACAGTTAAAAAGACGATAATTGCTTTTGTTTTTTCAGATAGGCTGCCCAAACAGAGAAAAACATTTATAATCTTAAGGCAGCTCATTAGTTTGGCTAATGTTTGTATGATTATACTTTTCCCCCTATAATGAACAACTTCTTCAGAGATTTTACAGGACGTAAGCGGGACTCCTGCAGAGTAAAGACTCTGCTTGTCAAAATAATTGCAGTTTCATCCAGAAAAAAAGGAGGACGAATGGTTTCACAAATACACAAGGCAGACTGCGCAAACACTTTCTGCCATTCAGGCAGTCTCTCACACACAAACACATACAAGTACTCGTCACGACATTCAGTCAAAGAAGGAGGGGTGGGTTTTAGGAGGGGTGGGGGGATTATCACTTGGTATTTTTTCAATTGATATTTTTGGGTGCAGAGTCGATGTTCCTGCCTCAGTGGGATGCAAAACATCAGGCTCGACTGACAGAAAGCCTTATGAATTCCTTGTTGTTGTCAGAGCTGAAGAAAGAAAAACTTGTGTTTGTAATAATTTTTGTGTACATTCTAAAATTGTAACTCATTCAGTGGGAAATCATACTGTGTTGTAAAATGACTAAAATAGTTATTGTTATGTCTTTCTCTCAGGATATTTTGCTGCCTGGAAAAAAAAATGATATTCCATTGTGTAGTTCAGAGAACCAGCTATATAGAGAAAAGTGTCTGATACAACCTGGATGACTGCCTAAAAATAACTTGCTGATGAATAGCAAACACACTTCATTTCCTCCATTTGATTTTCTGCAGCGGTGCCGACTGAAATTTATCAGGTTATTCAAACTGATTTCCTCTGCGGCGAATAATTTATGGTTGATTGTCTGTAATGACGAAGGCAACAAACAATTAAAATTTATCTCGCGAACCAACGACAAAGCAATTTACACAGAAAAGGTTGTTTCCTTTTATCGGAGTTCAGAGTGAGGGAATGAAAATAAATATGTTTGCAGTGACATCTGTAACTTATTTAACAGCACTTGTGTCATCATGAGAAATCTGTGTAGAAAAGAGGCGATGAAGTTATTTTAAAGAATGTGTATGAGACAGCAGACAGATCTTAAATATGATGGGGTTTTTCATCTCTTATGTGAGATACTTCATTTTTGCATTTTCTGAAGGCACTCCCTCCTCCTCACTGGAGGCTTAAGGTTACTGCATGTTTGTTCGGCCTCCACCATGCACACCTGCCACCAGTGATGTTTGTCAGCACAGCTTAAGCATATGACTCATATCATCACTTTCATCCCATAGTAAGCTCCTCTAAAATCCTCTCACTTTGTGTAGTATATGCAGGTAGCCCTTTAAGTAGTTCCAGCATCTCTCTGTTGGGTTTTCCGTCGATCTGCTTCTTGGTTGTTTGGATTCTTGAGTCTTTCCCAGTTTGGTCTAGATTGAATTGTTTTAATTATTTGCAAAAATAATTGCTGATCTTTTGACTTTGAAAGTTAAGTACCTTATCCACATAAGAACCTTGATGGTTGTTATGTGGATTGCAATAGAAAATTCAGCATAAATTCATAGGTACGAACTCACTGACAGATTCACTTTGATGACTTTTGTGATGATCTGACTTCCATCCGTCAATACATTGCCAGTCCATTGCAAGGCTTATACAGAGAGACAGACAACCATTCACATTCACTTTCACCAATTTACGGTGACCAGTTAAACTCACTTGCATGTCTTTGGACTGTGCTTCTGTAGTCACAGAGAAAGTTTCTTCATTAACTTGTTAAATATTTAGAAAATTCAAGAGTCAACCATAAGGAAAGACACAAATTCAAGTATAGCTACTAGCAGATATGTTCCAAAGCCTTCAGTGATCCCTGACCTTTTCCTTATTACAAACATTTATGCATTAATGGAAATATTATCTTGACAGCTTTGGAAGTTGTTCTGCCTTTCTTTCTGACGAGGAAGTAATAACCTTTTCTTTCAACTTTTTATCTAGAGTTATCACGTGGTTAAGGTTTATATTGGCCAATACTATGCTCTATTACCAAATACCCTCAAAATCAGTGAAACATTATAGCTGCTAGATGGGCAGAACAAAATGCCAAGTGCTCACAGAGCTCTTGGAACAGATATAGACTTCTTTTCCTCTGATTAATCTAAACATGGTTTGAAAATAGTAAGGAATGACAGTGTCATCCATCATGACTGACTGTCCACATATACAGCACAGCCCACCTAGAAGCTGTAATACTTCTTTCAAAGACTATGATGAGGTGATGAGATCACATGCTTCCAGTTTAAGATGTCAAAGTTTTTGATGTATGTACCAGAAAGTTTACTGCTTCGCTTCAGGCACGAATACCAAGAAGCCTGCAAAAAGAGAGACAACTCTCTCATTTCACTCATTTTAATTTAAATGATAAACAAACGTGATCAGTTGTGCCTGAGGATTAAAACTTGGAGGTGAGGTTTGTTATGAAGATGAAGTGGCAAATGTTTTCTCTGTAAAACAGAGAAAGATAAAGTCACGCTTTTAAGAATACTCCTCTTCAATATCATGACTCCCACATGTTTAGGTGCCAGACATACTTTTTTATCTTAATAAAAGACAGAGATAGCAGAAAATAAATGTATCGTTCTTTTAAAAAGAACAAAAAAAAAAAAAAAAAAGATTTGCTCTCCTCTGGTTTCTATACAGCATGGGGTGAGTGAACATTGTGGGTGGATGGCAGGTGGAATGAGCTCAATATTTCTCAAGCAGCTGCTGTTCCAAGTCTATAGACTCCCACATGACGCGACTATTGGCAGAATTGGCAGCTGGAGGTCGCCTCTGATTTAGCCAGTCAGTTTTCTGTGTTGAGATTCATTGAAAACACAGTGTCAACCTGCAGTACAGACACGCAGTACTCCTGCTTCTCCTGCACTGCTGTGTTCCTTTAAGCCACTGTAGTGATAACGAGGATTTTAAGCATAATTATGAGTAGAATTCCTCTAATATTTTCTTATTCCCTAGGCTCAGTGACATTGTCTTGCATAAATGACCTGTCCTGTTTTCTCACGCTCTAAAGAGCTCATCTAGATGTAATCAGACTCGGCTGATGTTATTAATGACTTGGGGGGGGGGGGGGGGGGGGGGAAGAGATTACACTCTTCCACCCTGAAGCCTTAACAGTATTACTCTCGTAAGACTTGTAGGAAGACATAAGCAGTAGACCTTACGTCATGTTGGGATTTTAACTGTGCCTGTGACTGCGTGTGAGTCAGTGAAAAGAAAATCGTTAATAATCTCATCTTTGGGTATGCAAAGACAGGGAGTTAAGGAGAAAATGTCAATGACAGAAGCATTTTTAGAGTCAACAAAAACCAATTCGATTGCCCTCAAACCCAAACATTACCACAGCATTCCTGCGTGGAAATTCTTATGGTGGATGCTCTCGCTAATTAGTTTAGAGACACCGCTTATTCTCTCAGAGCGGTATAACCCCAGGTTGATTATCTACAAGTGCTAAAATGATACATCGCAGGCGAGCACGCCCTAATATCCCACATGGAAGCAAAACCATATTATGATTATTATCTCCCAGGTTTTCCAACGCAGTTTCTTCGCAGTGTGATAATAATTTGATTACAGGTATGGTGGTGTTATAAAACTGCGAGAAGGACAGGCAAACAAATCTGTGTCTGTGTATACATGAGCGTTGTGTCAAAATACACATCATCATCATCTGTCCTGATCTTAATATGGCTAGAAAGTGTAGATTATAAATGCAGATTTAACACAAAGAAAGAAAGAAAGAAAGAAAGAAAGAAAGCTAATTTTAGCTCTTTTTCTGTCCAGTGCTGTTTACATGGCTATGTACATTGAGCAGTGCTTTCTGCAGATATATTTATTGTCACACTTCACTGCTTGAAACTCTGGTCTAATCTTTAAGTACCACTTTCTTATAGTCCTGAGGTGCTTTTGGACAGGAATGTGGATTTTCTGCAGTGCCAATAGCTAATGCTTTATACTTTATACTAAAACAATTCAAGGCTACATTCACAGAAATGGAGAATTCTGATTTTCCCAAACCCTAGACTGTCTGGCTATGGATTGGTCAGATTCATGACCAGATTTCTCATCATATGTTTATGTATAATTTAATGAGGCAAAAAAAAAAAAAAGATTACCCAAACAAACACACATGGAGCATTTGCATAATGCCCCAGGCTGAAATTCAGTTACATTGAATTATGGCTATGCCAAGTGAATGACTCTCTCCGCTGCTTATGTGCTTTCTCTTCTATCTTACTGGCGGTATCCATACATGTGTTGTTTCTCAGAGTTTTCCATTTCAAGCACAGATCCTCCTTTTTGGGATTATGCATGCCAGAGGAGGTAGTTAGCCAGTTTTGCAAATCTTCACAATCAAAACTGTTCATCTGTTATCACAAATAATTGAAGGGTGTGGGATTACAATCACTCCATCAAAGAACAGGAAGGAAAGGAGGAGCGTGACCGGATGATAACATCCTCAGCTGTGGGCCCGGAGGGGCGTAAATGGTCATCCTTTATTCTGAGGTTGGATTGCATTCAGTTTAGAAGAGCTTTGAAGGGCAAAGGGAGATATGTGTTCAGCAATATTCAACAGTATGTTATACTGAGGTTAGCAGTTTAGTTTAATAATAAAAAATAAAGAATCTAAAATCTTTTAAATCAAAAAATTATCAATAGATACAAAAGCCAGCTACTGTATAATTTTAGATACAGTGCAACACAAATCAGCTGTATATTACATATATGTGATCTGCACCAGCAAATATGTCTTTCCCCCCCTGTGTAAACCCACACACTGGCAGATTGCAGGTTTGTGCATGTTGAGAGGCCACTTCCACAGTGTTGACAGGACTCAGTTTTTCACAAAAGCAGCAATTTTACCACACTTGATCCCCACATCCGCATATCCTGGAAACTGTGCCTCCACTACCTCCACTGTCTGCATGACAGCATGTGTGCTCTGGGTATCAATTGACACACATCAAATAGTCCACAAACACTGTGGTGTATTGAAGACAATGTTTTCAGTGCTTTTTTTGGATGCTTATACACCATATTTTAAACTTCTTAGAACTATATCCACTGCAAACTAGAAGAGAACAGATGGGGATTTCACAGATGTTGATATAATCCAAGACTATGATCACAATAAGTGGGCCAGATGACATAACAGCAATGCATTGACTGTAACAACAGGCTTTTATGATGTACAGTCTAAATTTACCTATAGGCAGTCATTTTTGTCAGGTCAGAGAACTGAATTGAATTCAGCTGTCCACCTCTTGAATAAACACTGCTGAAGCTATGGTGAGCTGCAGCTAAACTCCTCTAAACAATTCCCAGATATCATCCTTGCATGTCTCCAGTACAGCCTGGGGAGCTTTGTGCATCCACAAAGCGGTGAAGCTAATGGTTGACAACCCATGAGCATTAAGACATTCATCTTCACCCTGAGTACAGGATAACTAGCTCCCTCAGTCTCACCGCAATTTAGCCAAGCCTTCAAATAATAAGTTTACCTACTGCAGTCTGCTGCGGGCCTCTTACATATCTTATTTCCCAGTGCCCTATACTCCCACTTACTGCAAAACCACTCTATTGCACAGTGGGCAATGATTTCAGACTTCCCACTCTTGCTGCTTCTTATGGGTCAGATTAGAAGGCTATTCTTATAATTTCTCTTTTGACCTATTTCCATATGCCAGATTTGACCCGTTTGCGGTCTGCTTTGGAGGCATTTGTCCCCACCTCATGAGCACATTACCATCTGGATAAGACACAGTTTCTTCCAAATATGGTTAAAATGTTATACAGTGACACCTTTCTTCTTACAAGAAGAATCGCAGTGCTGCCATCAAGGATTAAATCCACGATGCCAAAAATTTATCGAAGTGTACGTGTTTATGTGAGTGTGTTTGCATCTATGTGAACAGTACTGCATTTGTGTATGTGTATTAATAAATAGACATGTGTGTTTCTTTGAGTATATACATCGTAGGTTTAATCTGTTCTTGCACAGTATGGTTACATAATTATAGACATGTGTTTCTATATATATTTTTGTTTCACGCTGTGTGTTTAGGAGGGTTCTACTTGTAGAACAGTTTCTAAGTCCCGAAGTAAAACAGTGTCAGGCTCTGTAATGAGGGCACCTCTCCTGTGGTTTGGCCCGATTTTAAATGGCTGCTAAACTCCTGGTTTGCAGATTGGTGGTGAATGTGAGAGTTTATACATTTGTGTATATATGGTAAATAATAAATGGACTGATACTTAAATATTGACTTGCTTCTCTAGCAGAGCAGTCGAATCACTTTCCATTACACGACTTAGTCGCCCGTTGGCACACAAATGAAGACAGGCTGTTTATTCTATGCCTTTGAGAGCTTTGTGTAACATTCACACTCTGATCTGATGGATGGATCAGGGACAACCTGGGGTTCAGCATCTTGCCGAAGGACATTTTGATATGCAGGCTGGATGGGCCAGGGATCAAACCAGTGACCTCTCAATTGGTGTCTAATGTTAATGAGAGATATTAAGGTGTGAGGAGCAGGCAACTCTCTCTCTCTCGCTCTCATGCGCACACACACACGCACACACACACACACACACGCACACACACACACACACACACAGAGAGAGTCGTGTTTTAATTTCTTAGTAGGGACATCTAATCGACATAATGCTTTCCCTATCCGCTTCCCCTCAAAAATAAAAATGAATGCCTGATGCTAACCCTTGGCCTAAACCTAACCATAACCTAATTGTAAGCCTGACACTAAAACCCCATTGTGAGTCCCACAAATGCCTTTAAACTCATGGGGAGAGGCATTTTGTCCCCATAACGCTGTTGGTCCCCACAAGTATAGTAACATTCCAATTTCTGGTCCCCACAAAGATATGTAAACATGGTACACACACACACACACACACACACAAAGAGATGCCCTAACTAAAGTAACATTATTGATTATTACCCAAATTATTTTTCATCTTTCCCTAATGGTTAATCCACCAGTGAACTCTTTAATTGAAATTATATTTTTGATGCAAAAACATCATCATTATTGTTATTCATTAAAAAAAGCAGAAAAAACAGTTAATACATTATTATCTTTTGATTAATATGTAAATTTACAGTGATTTTCTTCCATTCTTGAACAGAAAAAATTATTTTAGTTAAAGGTTATGCTTTATTAATTTCTAACTTGTTAGAGAAGTCCAGTATGCTAGTTCGAATGTGGGTATAAAAATCTGAATTTGGGTCAGTAAATTCAGTAACTTACATGTTTTTAATCACTTACAGTTCAACAGCAGTGCAAAGATTGATGTTGTATTGCAAGTGCATTTGTACTGAAGTCACTTTTTTTTCATCATCCTAATAATCTCAGCCATTCTCAGCAGTTCTTGCCTAACTTGTGATGTGTACCCTAGCAATTTTCCTCACATAAAAACACTAAAATCTATAAAATATTCCCCTAAAAAAGCACACTGTTTTGTTGACACAAAACATTAGTTTCCTGTGTGTGTGTCTGTGTGTGACTGTGTGTGTGAGTGAATGCATATCACATTTATTAAGTGTCACACATGCACTGTACGTGTTAAACTACTCCTGCAGTGACACGTTGATTCTTTATTAGCTGCAGACGCGCTGTTCTGCTGCTAAGCCTGCACACCGACTTCTCTGTTAGTGCCAGCAAGTGAAAAGTATTTTGTCTCTAATCAATAAACACAACACCATTATTAACAAAACTTGATCTTATATCTTTAAATCTCTGCACAGAAGGTCACACTGCATTTTCAGGCACACACATACACACTGATAAAATACTAAGCCGACTGTTATCTGATGTATTCTTTTCTAATGTTACCACATGTCCCTGGGGCCGGAGGGCTCCCTGGAGATTTACACTATTTCTGGATGGGCCAGATTGTGGATTTCTTTCTCTGTAGTGCTCATAATCAATTGTATGGCTGCACAATTGAAGCACTGAAGTCTTTTCTTGCAGAAGATAATGATACTTGCAATCATGAGAAACCAGTTGTGAAATAATTATCAGGAACTGCTATTTACAAAATGAAGTATTGAATCCTGAGAGTCACTGCACAATGTGGCCAAGCTAGATGAAATCTGGGTATTTGGGTTTTTTTTTTTAGTTTTTGTTATTAATTTTCTGGCCCAACAATTCATTTCTTCTGTGAAACGGGTCTGAATGGTAAAATATAATGACATTCATTGGGTTAGAGGTCCATTGCTCTGATGAAATCCCTCATGGCCTAGTTTTCAACAGAGACTCCTCTTCATGACAGGGATCTGTTGAAGTAAAACATATTCAGATCAAAAATGTCTCTAAAGGACTTCAGAGAAAGAAGCGTTGAAGCTCAAAGCACTGAAAATGTCAATGACAGGAATGGTGAAAGACCCAGGCCTCAATCGATCAACGGCCAGGAATAAACATGGAAAAAGTGGAGAAAAATTCAATTTGACGCTACTTTTGCTTTTTGAATGTCTAGATATTCTGCAAAAGTTCTGTCAGGTTGCATGTATTATTCAAAAAAATGTCAAAACGCATTGCATTGTACTGCATTTGTGCCATCTCTTACACACATCAAAGTGCCCATGGAAAGATAAAACAGCTGAAACCACCGCCATCCAAAGACAAATCATTTTAGCTCACCTTATGCTAGTCTCAGAAGAGCTGGATCCTCTGATCTGCATGCCAACATGTCACCTTCACTCCATGCATTGAAGCCTCAGGGCTAGTGCATATTGCAATCATTTCGGAAACAATTAATTAAGTCTAAACTGCTTCGGTAAGAAGGGTATTGGGATAGCTGCTTGTAATTTCAAAGTTGTAACTTTTGTTTTACAGCTTGATAATTGCCCTTAACACAAAGAGCAATCAGTAACTCTTAAAGTAAAAAAAAAAAGAGGGCATTCACATTCCTGACCTTAAACCAATTAAAATCCTGCAGCATGACTTCAAGCAAGCCATGCATGTGAGGTATTCCAAAAATACCAATTAACTCCAAATTGCTGAATAAAGAGTAATTGTCCAGAATAGCTGCTATTTGCTGTTTCTAGATTAGAGGCTAGATAAAACATTTGGATGAAGATTATTTCCACTAAGGTAACTAAGCTTAACAACCGATAAATTGCTATAGGTAGTTAAAATTCACCAACACATACCTCAACACACCTACATTTCCGTCCTCATTTCAAGTGAATACAACATTTGTGATTATCATGTTGCACGCACAGAGCATGAATCTGTTGCAGGCCTTGCATTATGTGTGCTGTTTTATTATTCTAATTGCTGGAGGATGAAAACTGTCTGCCACGACATTGCTAATGTTCATTTTAATCATGTGTGTTCTTCTTTCCAGCTCTAACAAATGTGAAATTGTGGGCCATTGACCGACAATGTTTTCAGACGATCATGATGAGGACGGGTTTAATCAAGCACACAGAGTATATGGAGTTTCTGAAAAGGTAAGGAAGCAAGGTAAATTTTCTAGCAGTGGCAGAAGAGTGGAACAGGTCTTTGATCTGAAAAGCAATGAATGAATTACCAAAATGAATTCAGGAAAATGTGTGTGAGCTGTTTCGCAGATGATCCCTTACTCCTCCATTTTGCCAATAATTATATAACTCAGCAATTATTTCTAGTGCAGCATAGGAAATGTCATTCAACATACTAGAAACATATCTTGTAACTGTATCACCATCATCGTTTTCAGTACTTATCTGTATCAGAGGGCCCTGACCAATAATCACTTCTCTATTGCCAAACCTATTAACACTTAAAAGACCTGCGCATGCTTTTTCAGGGTCCTGCATGAGGTATAGGATAAAAGGAAGAGGCATCAAAAGACAGCCAATGATCAAAATGCATGAGATGCAATTGCCTTATAAACATCTCTCACTCTCTCTCTGCATTCAGCTTCTTTTTTACTGCCATCCACTTTGAGCTTCATCAACCCAGTTATTAAAATTATATCATACCTTCACTCTGCTGCGTGCACCCCACACTATTTTTTGGTTTTTTATCATGACTTTTTTGGCAGAGTCGGCATTTGATCTGTGTCCTCTCATCCATTCACTCTGCCACAATTTTGTATAAATCTTCCAAATCACGAAGGCACATGTTCTTTGCCTGACTTTTCTCCCGAGGAAACCTTGTGAATCACTGTGATCATGATTAGGTTCTGTCAGTCCTGAGAGAGATGCAGTACGAGCTATTTTTAAGTATTGGGCACAGTGCACAGGAAGGAAGCTTTTTACAAGGTATTTCTAACAAGTGCAAAGCAAGTTGTATGTCAGTATGTTCCAAAACAATCAATTCTGCTGTTGTAGAATTTACTCAACTATGGCTGTGCAACTTCACAGTGCACAGTAATGCAAGTATAGTTACTTTAAATATAATTTTTAGGTAAGGCTCAGTGTTTTGGATAAAAACAAACAACATTTTTAAAAAAAAGGTAGAAAATGTTGTCTTTAACAAATTTAATTAGATGCAAATTTTGCAATATAGAAAATATGCTGGTACAGATTCAGGTTATTTAAAGCATATTTTCCTCAGTGAATAATTATTTGAAGAAATAAATGTTTGATTTTCTATATTTCTATTGCATTTTACTCAAAAATTGAAAATCTTTTTTTAAATTTTAGTTTAAAATGTAATTTTTGAACAGGAAGTCTCTTTGATAGTTTCAGTTAAACCAAAAACATTTTGCAGCTTGACTGTAACGACTGCTTTTTTTTCCTGCTTAAAATAGGACAGTCAGTATCCTCGCAGTCACAAAAATATCGCAAGTCAGCAAAGCTTTTGAACAGCATGACTTTTTTTCTTTTTTTAAGGACAGTCTCTCGCCGGTCACCCAGAATAAATTCATTTCTGTATCTGGAGTGCATTTCATGATAAAGGCAGACTTTAAGACAAACACAACCAAGAATCTATTTTAACCACATATGGAGCCAAGCCCTATTAATATTTCATCTAAGATGTAATCTATTTTAGTGATATCGTTTACTAATAAAGACCACAAACATTTGCAGTCCCTCTGCTGAGTATATTAGCACACACTGTTCAGTATAACAGCTCTTGCCTGTCCGGAGGACTTACGTAACAGTCCGACTGATAGACTAAGTAAATATTTAATAGGTGTACGTACTGGTTGTTTTGGGATCCCTTGGTGTGTTTGGTTTGTAAAGGGATACATGGGGGGAGAAATCTGAGATTTACAACAGTGTTTGCAAACTCACAGTACACAGATAATTATGTTCCTGTTTAATTTCCTAGAAACAGATCTAATGAAAGTAATAAACACATATTGGTCCCCGTGAGTTTTCTGCCCACCGGTTTAACTGCTGTGAAATTATAGATTTATTCTGACAAACAGTGAAGAAGAAAAACGGGCAAAGAAAGCCCCACGTTGTACACGGGGTGGGAATTGAGCTCGTTAAATAATGATTCAACAACTCTGAATCTCTGGTACTTTACTGAAGGGATGACCTGCATTTTTTCAGAAGATAATTCCTTTTGATGTTTTAATAATAATGCTATAGAGAGCATTGTCTAACATATTAGTCTCCGTGGATAGTCTGGTAACTATGAAGTGCATAGTACATTAATTATATTATTTTTATTCTCATCAAACCATTTAGTGTTTTTGTATTTCTCAACCCAAGTGAGTTTGTCCTTTAATTCGTGACCTGCCTGTGTTTTAAGTATCTTATTGAGTCGCTCCAGGAAAATTCAAAGCTAATTTCAAAGCATAGCTTTTTGAAAAACTCGCCCAGCTTTAGAAAATGCACATTTCTATGAATTGATGTATTGTGGGCTTTTATTGAGATCTCTGTCCCCTTTCACTTCAGATAAAAGTCCAGCTATCAGGAAAATAGTATCTTTTTGTAGGTGTTTACAGGATTCTAATAGAAAATTGTTTAAAATTGTATGCTTTATAACTGCACAGTGCCTAAAGCATGGCAGATCCACGCTTCCCCACAGGCCTTGTGTAATTACTCAGCTGTAACATAATTAAGCTGTTGAATCAGAAATTTACTGCGACAGACGCCTTTTGTTTGTGTCAACAGCTTCTCAGCTCGGGGGATTGAAACTCTCTCTGTTGCATGTACAGTAAGTGTCATGTGTTCATTGCTGAACTGGTTAACTAGTGCCTTTGTCGGGGAAGCAGTAACACAAGGATCAGCACAGTGGCCGTGACAAGATGGTTTAGATTACTGTAATAAAGCATGGAAAATTAAGGGGGAGGGGAGATGGAGAAACAGAGAGGCAGAGCGAGAGAGTGAGACGATACGGGGAGATAAGCCCTTTGTTCACCAACGCGGGGTTATTTTCTCTCCTCCTTGATAAACATTAGGCTAGTTTTATTTAGCAGGGTTGATAGCAGGCAGCATTCATTCAGGCTGCCAGGAAGTAATGGAACAAACACTATGGGCTCATACTGGCGTATTCAACCGTAGGATGTGTTGCCCAGCTGTGTAACTACTCATGCTGCCTATTTATGCTGGAAAATAGTACTAAAATACAAGCCATACAATAGAAAAATACAGATTTTGAGTGTTCCCGCTGCCTATATCTGAATTTGTTTGTTGGTTCTCAGATCAAAGTCATGCTGTGATTGAACAAAGTATGTCTAAAAATAGGATGAAAAAAAATAATGATACCACACAGGAAGCAGTGAAAAGCAAAAACTTGACAGTCACATGATAGCATTTAGCCAATAGAATAAAACATTAAAAAATATGCTGACAACTAACAATTGTAGAGCCTTTATTTGAGTGCATGTTTTGTGTTGTGGACCAATGCAGCTGTTTTATGTTCTGCTTAAAGTGGTGGAAAAACTAGCAGAAATAAAAGCAATTCTTTCCAGGAAAACTAACATCTAGATGATGGCTTGTATAACAAGATGAATTTTTGTTTTTGTTTTTCTAGGTTAAACCGAATCAAGCCATGAGAATGAAGACATTTTGATGCTTAGTTGAAAGAGAGTGTCTCTGAGCTCTTTGATTGCTTATGTGTATCCTATCCAAAGGGCACCTCAAACAAAAACAGTCTGAATCCTGAAAGTACTCCAACTCAAATCCTCTATTTCTGGTGAACTTTTGTTGATATCCACTGTTGAAACAATATGACATATTTGGAGAACAAACATTTGAAATGGAGCCTACAGATAAAATGAAATGCTTAACACTAATAGAACATTTAGCTTTGGCAACAAGTCATATTTATAATTTGTAATACGGTGGCCAAGAAAGTACACCCTTGGCCTAAGAAGTATTACAATATTTTCTTCTTAAACAGAAATAACTCATTTAAGTAGGTGTTTTTTTTTGTGTGCATGCACCAGAATCGAGACACCCACAATTGATCTTTCACTGAGGCTCTCCATAACTCACCTCTTCTTTGGTGAATATGCTAGCGTGCTTAGGATAAGCATCCTCTTGAAAAGGGCAGTTTCAGCTTTCACTTTTGGACAGATGGCCTAGCACATTATCTTAAAGCACTCTTTCATTTGATGCAAAACTGAATCAGTGAATCAATCCCTGAAGCAGCAAAGCAAATCATAACAATTTCAACACTGTGCTTGAAAGATGATAGACAGCTTTTCTCTGTGATAATTCTAGGGCTGCATCACATGTATCCACTGTACCCAAACACCTGCACTCTTTTTCAATCCCCTTACAGCATATGAATGTGTCACCTTCATGTCTGAATGAGCACCCTGGACACTTTTCTGTAAAAGTCAGTAGAGCAGTTCAACTTTTTCACACTTCGTGTCCCTTTCAGCATGTCTGAACAGCACATAATCACCTTAAATGATGAATGTGAGTTACACAGCTCACTAAAAACGTCATTGTTCAAATTCTTTGTAGCTTGTGATAAAAGTAAGGGATTTTCAAGTCCCCAAGTGCAAGTTGTGTTTTGTACATTTAGCAAATGTGTAGGTATGTCTGAATGAGCCTGAATAAACCTTTCAGGAACATTAAGTTAAAGTGACTTTTCTCTCTAATGTTATTTATGTTAATGCAAATTTATGCAGACTCATTGTGATTATAGGCACATGCAACCAACAAACCTGCCAAATGTTTCATGAAATTTTTGAGTTCTTGCTTTTTAAAAAGACATGTAAAATATGAAAATGACAACTTTATGTTTCAGTGGGTTTTTTTTCAAAGAGGATCAAGACTTTTCAAATTTATTATTTATTTTTGCTCACAGCTTCCAAAAGGATATGCTTTCTTCCCTCAGCTTTATACTAAGCCTCCAGCTACACTGCTTCCTACATCTTTTTTATCTAGAAAATAACAGAGGGCTAATTAGTAATATTCGCTATGCGTGAAGCTGTGTATTCTCTCATATAAAAGCCCTTCTTTTTTCTTCTGCAGCGTCCCCTCATTCCACGGCCTACAGGAAGATATTCTGAGCAAGCTCGCTGATGTCCTTGAGGAGGTAAGTATCTTGTTGTGTGTGACATCTGCAGCCTACTTCTGACATGTCAAATGATTTTCATACAATCAGACTCTCTTATTGTGGTGAGGGGGGGGGGGGGGGGGGGGGTGAAAATGATTCTAGAGGATGTGCACCGTAGAGATTATTTTGGGTGCTAGGTGGGACAACCTGTACACAGCTGGGCCTTCAGAGTACTGCTGCTCTTTGGTACCTGCTCAGTGTGAGATGACTATCTAAATTTTTCACTTACTAGGGGAGGAATTTCTGGAAATCAGTCCAGTAGAAACTATTTCAGTCTTCTCACATGAAACATCTATCTATCTATCTATCTATCTATCTATCTAGATAGATAGATAGATAGATACATACAGATACATACATTCATGCATATAGATACATACATACATACAGATACATACATATAGATAGATATAGATAGATAGATACTAGTGGTGCAACGATACACAAAATTCACAGTTCGGTTCGATACTCTGGTGTCACGGTTCGATATTTTTTCGATACAAAAAAAATGTTCATGCCTTTTTAATTTGTCATTTATTAAATTTTCACGGCACATTCTGCACCACATCTCTGTGCATTCATCATTTGTTTGAAGCCAGCTCACCTCCTGCAACCACTTTTCCGAGAATACGCGCTTCTTTTGTGGTTCGGACTCCTTCTAACATTTCTTGGAGGTGGAGGAACACCAAAGTAATTGCTTAAAGGAGCTCGCTTCTTCGACATCTTTAAGAGTTCTAAACAAATGTCTGTCCTCCTCCAGAAAATCTTATGTATGCAAACACGCGTTGCAACTTCTTATCTTGTGCGCGTTTTTTATTTTGACAGCGAATACGCACCTGCGGACCACTTATGTGCAGCCCTGGTTATTTAGCTTGTCATATTGCAGCCACAGAAATTCTTTTGTCCATGAAACCATAAAGCTGCACTTTCTTTTTGCCTTATAGTCTGATTTGTCATAACTTTTCCGTTTTGTGGTAAGCTTTTCTTTGGCTGTCACTTCTTCACCCTGACCTGTCTTATTTGGCTCAGCAGAACTAAAATATATATCCTGCTGCTTTTACACAGGCACTCACATAACGCTCAGCGATTCTCTGCGCGATCAACCTCTCACATGTTTAAGCTGCGGGAGATTTCACTTGTCATGTTTGCATAGTAAGCTAACGATTGATAAGATGATGTCAGAGGGATTAGTGCGCAAATTATCATCACTCACCAATCAGTACTGTCGCTCTCTATACACAGTTTGCACGATTGCAAAGTGAAAGCAAAAAACAAGCGCAAATTCAAACGCGATTTCAATATGTCACATATTGACAGTGGCTCACCGATGCCAATGACATAATTACCCAGCTACATTTCCGAAAGAATGCAAAAGCATTGACATATATTTTTCCTTCCTACGATAGGCCGACGGGCAGGGCAGAGAGATTTTGGTAGCCTGACTGGAAAAATTGCTAGCCCCGGGACGTCGGGCTAACGATTTTGCGAGCCCTGTATCTGATTGAGGAATCACTCATCTTTGGAAAAGAGAGTTTATTACAGAGAAATGGCTCTTTCCAAAATAAAAGCTATACTATACGCTTCTTCTGGGCTATATTCTCAGCAGCATATTAAACATATCAGGTCCCCATAAGGAGAATCATGTGCTAACGGCTGTCTAAATGACTCGGGTAAAGTTTGTAGCATGCGTGCTTGTTGTTTTTGTCTGCTTCCACTTGTCTTTGCACAAGGATGATGTCGGTGTAAATGTGCAGTCATATTCGTTGTGTTCCCACTAGTGCTGTCAGCGTTAATCTGAAATGAGGTTAACGCCACAACACGGCAAATCTCCGTTAACGAGCTACCGCGGATCGCCCCGTGCGTGGGGCTGGACGGCCAACACGTTAACGAGCTAACTGCGCTAACACACTAGTTCCCACCCATGTAATTGAGCATTGCTGGCACATCCAACATACTGTTTTACTTTAGTCCATGACGCGCTTACCTTCAGGGTCATACGTCACATGAAAACCAAAATAGTTCCAAACGCCAGATCTGAATGAGGGTGGAGGAGGTTCAATTTGCCATGTTGCAAGGAGAGCTTAACTTCTGTCTCGCTAGCTTGCCCTGCGCTCAGTGAATCTGCGTTCGACTACTCCGCCTAGGCTGCACTGTCGAGCACAGATCCACTGAGCGCTCAACACAGACAGCACCGTCAGAAGGAAAGTTGATAAAATAAATTAAAAATGTTCTATTGTTCGATACATATGCGTACCGAACCGAAAGCACTGTATCGAACGGTTCAATATCGGTACGAGTATCATTGCACCCCTAATAGATACATGCATACATACATACATACATATAGATAGATACATGCATATAGATAGATACATACATATGAGAAGGATAGGAGGATCCAAGGATCGTTGAGTGAGAGAGGAGCTGACCTGAAAGATAGGATCATGGCCAAGCTTAAAACCTGGATCCCCCATAGCCGGTTACCAAGACTACGTGAAGTACCCTCAGAAGGTCTGCTAGATGATGTTAATGCAGCACTACGGACGATACCTACAGCTACCATTGCCGAGACTAACAAGTTGATTTACAATACGGCAGCAGTGATCAGTGAGATGCTTTGCTACAAGTTGAACAGCCACAAGGGGCAGTACCCTCCATGGAGAAGGAGGCTACAGGCTAAGATCAAGGTAGCATGGAGGGAGGTTCGCCAACTATTGGAGTTGCAGAAAGGTGCGATGAAGAAGGTGTATAAGAAGTACAGGAAGCTGTCCATACCTGAGGCCTTGGAAACTGCCAAGCAACGACTCATAGTCTTGGCCAGCCACTTAAAGAGGTACAACAGACAGATAGAAGGCAGGAGAATAAACCAGCTGTTCCCACAGAACCAGCCAAAGTGTACTCTCAGTGGCAGGGGAACAATATGAGAACAGCACCACCAAGGCTGGAGACGGAACAATACTGGAAGAGCATTTGGGAGAAGGATGCAACACATAACGGCAACGCTCAGTGGCTAGTGGATCTGAGGGCAGACCACAGCAACCTCCCTGAACAGGGTCCAGTAAACATCACAGTGGCAGACATCCAAGAAAGGGTCTCCAATATGAAGAGTTGGACATCACCAGGCCCCGACATGGTTCATGCCTACTGGCTGAAGAAGCTGACTGCACTCCACGAGTGTCTGGCAGCGCAAATGAAACAGCTGCTAGTTGACGAGAGACACCCAGAATGTCTAACCGAAGGCCAGACAGTCCAGATCCTCAAGGACTCCCAGAGGGGACCGGTCCCCTCCAACTACCGACCAATAACCTGCCTCAGCACCACATGGAAGCTCCTGTCAGGCATCATAGCGGCTAAGATGAACAGGCACATGGGTCAATACATGAGTGTGGCACAGAAAGGGATGGGCAAGAATTTTAGTAGAGTTTTTAGTTGGGTAGCATCCAAAAGCTGACAATTATACATTTGTTTATGAAGTCTAGAAATTAGTTCCAATCAACATGACAGACAAGGAATCATCCATGTAGCGCTGCAAACAGACTAATTTTCGTTTAAACCCGTGTTTAATTGCTGTCAAACACTGAACTACTTTTAATTTCAGTGTCAATTTATTGTTTTGTACCATTTGAAATTCACTAAAAATAACAAACATAACAAATAAACAGTGCATTGTATTTATTTTGAAGCCTCCACTTCATTTGTAATTATAGTCATTGTTGTTATTACTTAAAATGTAAATGGTTGCAAATATTATGCAGAAATGCAAAATTATCATACAGTAGACAATATGCCTTAATATATGCGACAACAAGCTAAGAATAATTAATATTTTTTTAAATATATAGCAACAATTACGATAATAAAATACAGTATATGATTGTTTGTAGGTATTTAAATGTGTGTTGATAACAGAAATATTAGTTCATACATCTCAGCTGATAGCTGTTCAATAGAAATGATATTTGTTGCTATGGCTGAAACATGAACCACATTGCCTTGCAAAGCAGTTACAAAGCAATTATTAACAGATGGGATAAAAATCATTCCAGAATTTATAACCTCTAAACCTAAAACTGACCTCTACAAGTGAGAAATGTAGGAAAATAAAGATGTAGAGACGATGAGTTGAGAATGCACCTGCGAGTTAACATTAACATCAGCGATATTTTCCTTCACTTTAATATATCTCATGAATAAAAAAACATAAAATAGATATTCATGTAATAAATAATAAGAACTTTCAGTTTCCAAAATAAAGAAACCGGTGGGATATATGACTCTGAATGGATTGTAGTCCTAACAAAACATTTCTGGAGGTTCAGAAATATGTGGAGAGTAACGGGAAAAGATTCTCCGAAACTATATCAAAAGTCGAAAGGCAGGAATAAATTAAACTCTAATAAAGAGTAAGGAGACAGTTTGTCTACGACAGCAAAGTCAATAAAAAATATTGCACGAATTTATAGTTTACAAGAAGAAAAATATGGGAAAACTCAAAATATCAAGGTCCGGTACGGTATTGAGTTTTCTCCCCTTGTGACTGCAGCTGTTGACTTTACAAATGTTTTGCTAATAAAATTTTGGGTTTGCCACTGATTTTTATACCAGACACCCCTCCTGATGCTATCCTGCACCAGCAGTCAGAGCACACTGTTTGTGAACTTGGGACCTTTTATGTGCTAGCTAAACATTCTAACCCCTAAACTATCAAAATACATTAAACTTTCACGTCTATTTATGCTGCTATATTTTTGTCTAAGGAATGCTGGATAAATAAAATGGTAGGGAAACCTGTGAAAGTTGGCAAAAACATTGTGTGCTTCCATAGTGTAAAAGGTTAGCATGTTCACCTCATAAGTAAAAGGTATGATTCACAGTTGGGAGGAAGCACAAAGCCAACTTTGTGCAGGGGGTAACAAGCTAGTGTACAACCCAGGCTGTCCCAAGCCTGGATAAATGGGAGGGTTTCATCTGGTGTAAAAATATGTGCCAAATCAAATATGCAGATCAGCCTGCTGCTGGAAATAAAAGAGCACATGAAAAGACGTTTCTGCTTGTTGATACAGAATTTTATTGCTAACCTCGCAGGAATGTTGTACTTAGGTGAACAATAAAAAAATCAGGTTCTAAAGTAAAGCTAGCAACAAGTTAAGAAAGCTCGAAAATCTATTGAATCATATCAACTTAATATTTTGTGTTTTATTTATTTATTTTTACAGTGTACAGTGTATAAACAGAGAGAAATGCTGCTAGGATTAACTCTACAGACAGCAGTCTTGATTTGATCAAGAATAACTATTTTGAAATGTAGTTATTTACACCATATTTAAATTGAAAACCAAGCCTATGTGGTGACAGGTGGCACATCTGTGGTGATCCACGCAGCCTTGTCAAACAACCTTTCCATCTCTTTGATCAAATCACAACTATGTAACAGGCACAAACTGTCTTGCTACCATTTTAAATTATGTGTCATATTTGATGTGGCCCATTTAGGCCAAAGCAAATATCATATTTCACTGGGTCACATATTGATTAAATCAATTATCCTGCCCTACCACTTAGACTATACTAGTTATGAAAGATTGTTTTGATTCATGACTGAGCTTTGGTTATTTGGATCTATTTCTTTTTTTCATCTCAACAATAATAAATAAACCTGAACTACAAACTGTTTTCAAATGACACACAGCAGACAGGAATGTCTCTTCCTTAAATAATACACAGCAGACAGGAATGTCGCTGCTTAGTGTAAGGCGTTAGGCACCTTTCCTGGGTAAAATTGCGTGAGAATGAAAATCTGGCAAATGTCAGTCCCTCTGTGGAGTCTATTTATGATCTAACAGGAACTATTGAGCTCTGTCTTTTGTCTAGACTTGTGGCCAGTTGTGCAGCATTGTGTGTATTTTGCTGGAGAAACAGTTTATTGTCCTTCTGTTATTGTTCTGGATCATACAGCAAACATCATAATTTGATATTCAATTATTTCCATGATGCCAACTGTTATATAAAGTATTTAGTATAACCTAAGAAACTGGCCTTGGAGAAGAAGCATTATCTTCCTCTAGAGGTTATTTTCAAGACAAGCCATGAATGTGAGTGTGAAAGTCCTTATCTACATGTGTGAGATGGAGCCTACTCAGTTCATGCTGCACCCATTCCAGCACCCACAACCCTGAATAGGATTACCAGGTGTAGAAAAAATGTGATTAATGGATGGATATTCTGTATTAATTTTTTTCTCAGGAAGGAAATGTGATTTCCCTTCATATTCCCTGCAGAAACATTCATTTATTCATTCATTTTCTTTACCTGCTTATTTATATTCAAGGTCACAGAGCATATCCAAGCAAGTAGTGGGTGGAAGGGAGCAAAATACCCTGGATAGTTTGCCAATCTGTGATTTTTAACAAGAAAAAGGATATCTAATTGTGATTTATATCACTGCACCCAATTCAGGGTTTTTTTGTCTCTGAAGAGTACTTTTTGTCTCTGGTGAGAGTGTTTCACTTTCAGTATAAGAAAAGAGACAAATTAATTACATTGAACCTGAACTTCTCTTCTTCTCTTCTCTTCTCTTCTCTTCTCTTCTCTTCTCTTCTGACAGACACATTATGAAGACGGAGAGTACATCATCAGACAGGGGGCCAGAGGAGACACCTTCTTCATCATCAGTAAAGGAAAGGTAAGGACAGTGCGGTCCAGACTAGCACCAAAACAATCATTAGCTGACATCACAATGCAGGGTATCGTGGTACATGGAGAATAAAACACCCCTATTTTTTGATAGAATGGGGTGGAATTTTTGGGTGGAAGTAGGTTAAAGGAGAAGTCAGAAAGTCAGAAAGAAGCGCTGCCTCTTTCATCATCTCTTTCAGCAGCGACGGGGATATCTTGGAAGGAGAATGGAGTCATTTGACTCCACTTTTCAGTAATCAGCACTGACTTTCACACTGAGCACTGTCCTGTCTGGCTTCAACACTGTTGGAGTGCTTTCACATACTTTTCGTGAACATGTTTTGATGCCAGGATGGCTGCAAGTCTCCCTCCTCATTTTCTCTCTGCTTGTTATCTTCATTTTCTCCATTCATTTCCTGTGCTTCCTTCACAGCTTGTTTCCTGTCTGTTACATCCACAAGCTCACATGCTGTTTGTTTTCAGCAGGTATGACCACAAATTGATCAATCAGTGACACCTGACAGGGTTTTATAATGCTCGTCCAACAGTTCACGTCCTCTAACCCCTCCTATCACCTTGTTTTTTGGTTTGATTAATAATTTGGTAGAATTTCTTTTATCCAATTATGTTTCCTTTGTCTGGTCCCTTACATCCACAAAATGTAGATGGTACATGGTTTGTAATCTCACCTATACATAATTTGTATCATTTATAAATTGGGTAATGCTGTAATAAGAATGTGTTAGTAATATTTTAGTGCTTTATAATCCTAGTATTTTCCAGTAGTTCACATATGTGAGATATGAGTGCTTTTGTTACGTCCTTTTTTTTTTTTTTACCTTACTTTGGCAGTAAACAAAAGCTGTAAATTTCACAAGGTCAGTAAAGTCATGTTGCACAACAGTACGGTCATGGATGTGTGGGTGCAGGAATGAACTCACATACATACATACATACACACCTGACCTTGTCAATACTTTCTGCTGAGTTATTTCCACATCTCTCACTTTGCCTCTATGTAGTCTACTTTACCTATAGGACTTTCATCCAGATTGGACGTCACCCAGCGCACACACACAATCACACTTTGTACCTCCTGTACTTCCTTTCTTTGTTTTGTGCCTGCTCCCACGTGAATAATTACACTGTCACTCAGGTGTAGACAGTGCGCCAGTGCAGGATTTGCTGCTACATCTGTGCTGACTAATGGATGAAGACAAGATCCTTCAATTGACGAAACAATCGCCTTCATTCCCTTCCTCTAAAATCTACTCAGCTGCCATCACTTTGATTTGTAAAGTCTTCCGGCCCAGCAGAGCCCCATCACTCATGTTTCTTCTGGCTCGTGGCGCTTCCCAGATTCTTCATGGTGATGACAGTTACCTGTTTGAAACAGACTTGCGTTACAGTAACGCTTCCTTTTTGTTTGTAGCAATGTGATGAACCTGACATTTTAAGACATGATTCCCTGTCTTGGAATGATGTCTTTAAATTAAATGTTATCCATCTTTTTTACTCGCTACACATCTACATGACATACATTATCACTATTCTTCTCCTTAACTTTCCTTTTTGTTTTGCTAGGTTAATGTAACCAGAGAAGACTTGCCCAACGGAGAGCCTGTCTACCTCCGCAGCCTCGGAAAAGGAGACTGGTTTGGAGAGAAAGCACTGCAAGGGTAAGAGTGTTCCTAATAACTCTGCCGCTTCCAATTTATATCTCCCGTCTTCCATTCTTTCACTGCTTTCCTTCTGATTTTCACTCCCAACCTGTCTTTTATATCTTTTGTCTTAGTGTTAACTTGGCACTTAGCCTCCAACTCCTATCAATCTCCTTTCTTTCCGCAACTCACTCTTTTGAACAGCCTTGATAACTTGGCAAATGTTTGGAATTGCTTAAAGCTAGGCCATATTATGATAATTGATTTACTCTAGCTGTTCAAGGCAAATTATTTCTCTGGACCGAATGAAGCTTGTTAAATATGATATGAGAAAGAATTTAAATCCACATGTCTTTTTTTATGCATTTCAGTCTATATTAAGGCGCGTTTTGATCCACAGTTGCTACTGTGAGCATTCTAATTTGTTTGGTTATGTAATAATTTTCCCATCTGCGTAAACAGCAACAACTATCTGCAAATGCAGCTATTTCACCTCCAGCCCCTTTTTTGAAGACCGTATAAATAAGCGCACATGCAGTGACTGTGGCACATTCATGTTTCTCAAGTTCTATTTTTGCCTAAATCGAGAAGGGGGTATGTTTAAGTGACAGCGGAGATCCCTCACAACAACACAGAGTGACAGCCCGTCTGTGCTATTTTGCACACACTGATGTCACTCCGAAAAACAACAGGGAAAAATCATTTATTGTGAGTAGAGTGGTGTTTGTCACAAAAGTGCGCACTACCAGTTCAAGTCTCATTTCATTTGAACAGTATTATCTAGCTTCTTTTCCTCTCCGTTCCGTTATCAAGGATATCTCCATGATGTCCTTGGCTGTATTAATGAATTTCTGCACTCTTTCGTGAACATTTGCTATTAGCAGCTGTGTATGTCGACTTGGAACAAACAGATATAAAATGAGATTACACACTTCTAACAATACACTACTTTATATGTTATAAGTCTGAACCAGCAGTGTGGATTCTAGCTGTGAAGATGTCCCACAGGTCAGTTTTAAGTAACTATATTTAAAAATGATCCATGTCTGTTTCTAACATTTGGTTTGCTCAAAGTGCTCAAATACTTTCACTGTAGACACTCAGATGTTATAACAGTATTTTATAAACCTGGCGTCAAGACCGTTGTGCTGAAGTGATGTTTTTACCCTGCTGTTTGCTCTTCCTTGTCAGACCTCTCCATGGACAATGGATTATTTAACGTCAGGGAGTGAAGAGATGGAAAATAGTCTGAAGTGTATTTTGTCTATGAGGGTCAGGTACAAACAGAGAAGATATGCACTCATGCATGCACATTTGAGTGTGTCCATACTTAGACAGCAGTGTTAGAAAAATAATGAAGATGTCGCCATCTTGTGGCTGCTGAATGTGAAAGCCACATAAAAATCAGCGCTCAGACATCTTCACAGCACTTGAAAACACAGACCGAATCAAAGCAGAGTGCTGTGGAAAAGAGATTTCCGTTTATGTCAAAACAATAAATATAATGTTTATTATTAAAAGAAATAATTTCAATCAGGTTTGATGAGTTTTGATGGTGTGCCAACATATAAAGAGGAGGGGGGGCTCAAAACCATGAAGTAACTGTTATGTTTTCCTGACTGCACACATTTGTCATTTGTTTCTATCGTGGCTATAACAGAGGAGTTAAAATTGAAGATGCCTTGATCCTGTGCTTTATCAAAGTATCACATGACCTGTGGATAAATTAATGTAAAGTTAAATTTAAATGAAAAGTCTTTTCTTTTAGACACATAACAACTTAACAAGGGTTGTCACTGGCCTCCAGGCTGCACTTTGAGAACACTAGCTGCTGGATGATGTTCAGACAGCAGCTTGAATTGCACAGATGGTTGGGCTTTCCCTAAATGTAAAAGCTAATGACTAAAAGATAAAAGATGACGGAGCATTAAAATGCATGTGGGACATGTTAGGCATGGAAAGCTTGATTTCTTAGGGGAGGGACACGTCTGTTGTTGTTTTGAAGTAGACATTTTTTTAATGTTTTACGCATATGTATTAAAACTAAATGTGCTGTTTGTTGAGTAAGAATCAAACACAAAGCTCTAACGCATCATGAATGTAGCAGCTATTCTGATTTTGAGGAATTCGTCGATTTCTTTTAAGTGCTGCTAAAATGATTTAATGGGAAAAAAAAGTTTAATCACCCTGATGATTTTCTCTCTTGGTGTGCTTACACACCACTTTACACACACCATTTAATAATTAGTTATTTTTAATCTCTGGGTCTCTGGCACAGTGTCTCTTTTGTCCCGTCTCCTCACCTCACCCCCAAACAGTCGCAGTCAATGGCTGCGCTCGCCTGATCCTGGTTCTGTTGGAGAGTTTTTCCTTTTAAAAGGAAGTTTTCCCTTCCCACTGTCACCAAGTGCTTGCTCATAGGGAGCTGTCTGATTGTTGGGGTTTTCTCTCTATTATTATAGGGTCTTTATTTTACAATATAAAGCACCTTGAGGTGACTGTTGATGTAACTTTAAATTAATTTAACAGGATTTAATTGAAGTGCAGCATGTGCTTAGCATTAATATTATCCATGATTCATTACTCATATCACTCATTTGTTGGGAGTGAGGGTTTTGCACATGGACTATACAGCAGGATAAATAGTCAGTGGTTATCACAATATACTTTGAAATGTGCAGTTTTAAAAGCTCTTCAAAGCATGCTTAAGAGCATCTTGTGCTTTGTTTAATCAAGAGAAACACTTTTGTTCAACAAACTGCTATCTCTGGCTCACTGTCTCTTGTTATAAACACCTTTTGTCTTAGAGTGTCTTGAGCTGGAGAAGCTAATTTGACTATACCTTTGATGGTCAAGGGTGTCTCGCAAATTGAAATGATGGAGATGCTGGCCATCTTGGAACTAGGCTTTTGATCAGAGGGCTCTTCTGCTGGGCTTTCAAATCTTTCTAATTAGGAGTTAACTGTGCATGTCCTTGCTCATGAAACTCAATAGCCTATACTCAAAGGCTACTCTGTCCATCTGACGACGTTGCCTTTGATCTGTGAGAACAACATATTTACAAATCAAAGTCAGTTCCCCTGCCTGCTATAATGGTTTGCGAGAGCTTGTGTGAGTACTGGCGTGAGATGTGTATACGTTAAGGCAGTGGAAGAAATATCCGATTACTCTCTAAGGGGCTTGCACATCTATAGGCCCTGAATGACTACAGTATATATGTACCTCTTCCCAGTGATGTATGTTCCGGGAAGAGACGCACTTCGAGGGTGATATGTTGTTTGTACTTAAGGAGAACATATCTGATATCACATTCCTCATGTCACTGTGATGTGTTAACTTTCATTGGAGGAGTTGGACCATCACCTGCATAGACAATGTGTGACCTGACCTCCAACTCCTGAGTGTATTTTGTGTGGGTATGTTTGTGGGAATGTTCCAGCTGAAGGTGCTATTTTAAAAAAAGAAGTCTGATGTAACTGAGAGAAGTTTGATTGGTATCGGTGTCAGAACACCTTCGGACCAACAATAGCGCTCTGATAATTCACTGTGAGAGTTTGTAATAGTGTGGATATGTTGCCACTATTGCACAAAATCATCACTTTCCCTTCACTCCAAGCCATACCCTCATTCTATTAATAGATTTCCCCTGAGTCACCGCTTTAGCTTCTATCATTCATTTAGTATTAACTACAATTCTGAATATTTTACATTGCTTTGTCTACATTCTCTCAAATATTTCACATTTTGGTAACTATACTATATACTTTTTTTGTAGCTGCTGCTTCAGAAGCACTTTATCAAAGCAAATCCCATGTTGCTTTTATTTCTAAATCACTATTTTAGGGGGAAAAATCCCTTTGTTGTGTAGCAGTGCAGATATGAAGAAAAAAAATCTCCTTTTGTTTTTCCCCACAGGCCACAGATTTTGTTCTGGGTGTAGGTAAGGAAGCACTCAGATGCTGCTGGAGCCCTGCACAGCACTGCACTGCACTGACAACGAAATGACTAAATATTTAAGAATGTGGCAGTCTGGCAGACTGATGTGCCAACTGTGTGTCCAAGCAGAGATTTGACAGTGTGAAATAATAAATAGAAGGCCAACCACAAAAGGTTTATTTTTCCACAGGCCTCAAAAATAAATGCTCTGTATGAGAAACACAAGCTCTGTGTGTGTTTATGGCAAGCTCAGACATCTGAGACTTCCCACATTATCTTTGATAAAATAATCAAACATGGGGTATGTGGTCCGTGTTTTTTTTTTAACAGAATACTGTAGCCCATGACTGAAATATAACTTCAGGAGACAATTCATGCGTCCTGGAATACTAGGAAAATATATTCATGAATATTAAAAAAAAAAAAGTTGTAGCATGCATTGAAAGTGGGTATAGTCTTTGTTATACAATTTGTACTTAATGGGAAGTACTGTAGCTGCACAAATACTCTGGGACTCATTTAGTGTCGAATAATGAAAATTGCTTTTGGAGTTTCATACACACTATGTTTCAAGATGCAAGTGACTTACAACTTTTTCTTAATCCAGGTTAAATTTAGCACTTTTAAGTCATCAAAAGAGACACCAGGCATACAACCAGGCATTTGTTCTGCCCAGTATTTGTTGTTGATTTGGAAGCAGACACATTCATATGTATATGTTTCGATTTATTCACAATGTTCTGTCTGACCACTTTGCGTCTCTTTTTAATTTAAATCGGTACAGACAGCTGTAGTGGTAAAGAGGGAGCTGAGCGCAAAGGAAAGGCTGACAATTTATTTATCAATCCATGTTCCTCCCCTCACTTATGGCTATGGACTGCAGGAGGTGACCAAAAGAATAAGATTTAACAATATAATTGGCAGACACCCTTTGGAACTTGCTCCAGGGTGACAAGCTTGATCTTTCGGGTAGAGACACTTATCACATCAAAAGAACCAACTGAAGTGGTTTAGGCACCTGACTGGGATGCCTCCTGGATGCCTCCAAGGTGATGTGTTTCATGCATGTCAAAGCCCCAGGACCACACCCGCCAGGGAACACCCCTGAAAAACTGGAGGTGGTGGCAGGGGAGAGGGAGGTCTAGGCATCTCTGCTTAGATTGCTCTCCCCAGATTAGAGGTATGTGGATAAATAGATGCTGTATTTAGTTAAAATGGCCTGCCACTTGTTCTGCCTGACTCTTCTGCAAAAGAAGTTGCTACTTTAATCTCAGTGACACTTTTTATTATTTGAATAAAATCTACTTTTTAACTATATACACATATATACACATATATATAGTTTAAAATATGTCGCCAAAGTGCTTGCTCATAGGGGGCCATATGATTGTTGGGTTTTTCTCTGTACCTATTATTGTAGGATCGACCGCACAATATAAAGCGCCTTGAGGCGACTGTTGTTGTGATTTGGCGCTGTATAAATAAAATAAAATTGAATTGAATTAAAATAGATATATATAAATATATCTCAAAAAATATCTCAGCCACAGAAATGAACCCTGCAAAGCCTGAACCATTAAATAACTGTCAGAAAATTCTCATTTTATGAATCTGGAGTGTTTATTGAACACTCTGACAGTGTTTTTTTTCTTTTAGAGAAGGCATTAAATTTTATTCTGCATGTATGACTTTTAATTTAAATCATTTTTACTACATGCATTTTTGTGCAATTTATTGTTTAAACATTTATTCAGGTTTTTCACTAAAAGAAACACACACACTGATGTTGTAGAGGTCTTACTTGGAACATTTGGCGTTCCAGGGTTAAGCACAAACCAGTGCCTGCATCCTCCACAGTCACCTCTAATTCTTGACCCAGTCTTAACCTGGCTTTTATTCTCCCCCACCCTGCCCATAGCTACTGCCCCACTCCCTGCCTCCAACCATAAATTATTTTCATAACCCCTTTCCCAGGACACCAGATCACTGTCCAATTACCATGTTCATTTCAACTGTCTACTGGAAATCAACACCACAGGCTCCCGTGTAAGTCTAAAGGACATTCCAGACACAGCATGCAGCTGCTTTTAGTGTGACACTACTTGTGGAAATGTGTGTGTGTGGCTGCTTTCCAGTGCATTTCTTCTTGTGCCACAATTAACAAGTACTGAGCCATCTTTGGCTTAGGCTCAGCTTAGGCTCAGCAGTGTGAATCACACTGACAGATATTGTTTAGGGATTGTGTTTCAAATAGAACATTGCCAGTATCACTGCCATGGCGCACAAAGTTGTTTTCCTCAGCTACAGTCGAGCAGCAGGGGACAGGTGTAAAATGCTTCGTCCAATATGAAACCCTTGAGGTCTCTGAAGGATGATTCATGCTTACATAAACACTTTTTTTAATATAGCCCGTGGCGTTGTTGTTTCGTTGTATCACCATGGTTAGTGAATGACGCATACATTGTACACTTCCTTTTATGAGACAAGCCTTTGTAATACATTGTGTACTGTTGCTCGTTATAACTGCTAAATTGTGTGTAATTCTAATGAGTTGACCTCATTTATCTTACCGTGACTTCATCCACTCAGGTTTCTCTTCATTTTTGCTCATGCTCTTGTTAAACTGCTTGTGATTGGCTCGTCTTCTCAAACAGAAGGTTTGAACACTAGGTGGGTGGGGCTTTTGTGTTCTAAGGTAGAGCAGTGAGCACTGAGAAAGCCATACTAAGGATACATGTTCAGAAACTGTGTTTAGACAAGTTTGAAGCTGGAGCTTGCTCACAGGGACTACTTGCACAGACGCTGACCTCATTATTTGAAACTTTGGTCATGTTTAATATTAGCATCAATCTTTGTAGCACTATGACAGAAAGATCAAATGTTTTAAAGACAAAGTTGGATATAATGGACAAAGTTTGTTGAATATGGAGGTGCCAAGCAGGAAGAAAACAGGAAATTCATGGATGTGATGAAGGAGGACAGGCAGAGGGTTGGTGTAATAGAAGAGGATGCTAGGGATAGGGTGAGGTGGCAGGTGATCCACTGTGGTGACCCCTTAAAGGGAGCAGACAGAAGAAGAAGAAGAAAATAATTACACTTTCAAGGTTTTTAAATCATTGGTGGTTTGAGTCACAGACCACTCTTCTTTTACCCATTAAACAGCTTGCTAATACTGCAAGTATGTCTATGTCAATTGTTTTGAAAAGTGTTGGGGGCAAGCAGGAGAACAGGTGGAGAAGTCTTGGCCAGGGTATTGCATTAAGAGCATGGATGGAGGTACTTGGAGCTTATCAGAGGTGAATGAAATTCTGTAACACAGCTAGCTTGAGAGCCTCAGTTCTCATCTGTTAATATATCCCTAGCCTCCCTTATCCTCTGTAGTCCTCACCTTTCAGTGTTTTTTTGTTCTTCACCAGCTGTGACCTTTATTCAGATGGGTCAGCAGCAAGAGGGAGGCAGAGTGTGTGTGAACATGTGCGTGAGCATGTGTGTTGGGCGAGGGGGGTTGTGGATGTGTGTGTTTGGATGAGGGAAGGCAGCAGAGGGAGTTCACATGGCACGAGGAGGAATTGTCACCTCACTTCATTGAAATAGGTTGCCATATGTCTTTGAGTTCAGACCAGGCACAGACAGTGTTTGTCCAAGGCTAGCTTCTGTTAGTGCCCCAGCTAAAATGAATCGATTCTTTTTACATCTAGAAAGTAGACCGTTTTAGCTTTTGATTTGCTCCCTTCTGGGATATTATAACAATCGTATAACCAAATCTTCTTTCTATTTTATTTTATTACTTTTTTTAAAGGATACAGTTTGAAATAATCTGCTTATGGGAAACCACCCGAAGAATTTTTCATCTGTTTTACATTTTTTAGTTTGTACTGAAGTGGATAACACTATCCTCAGATTGGAAACTTATACAGAATTACTACACAGGTGTCCTTTGTTAGGGGGGTGCCCTGGGCAGTGCACTGGTTCAGATTTAGAGCTAATCCCTGTGGGGCTCTGTGTGGAAAAGAATTTTCACAGTCAAGGATGGAGTCTTGGGATACGGACTCAGAGGATTCATGCGACTGGGGTGACTCATCCGAAGAAGGACTGTCATCAGAGGAAGATGAGCTTGATGTCAAATATGATAAAGAGTAATGCAAATTCTGCAGTGATGTGTTGCCTGAGAGTGAATTTAATGTATTTTTAATATGTGTCAAGTTCGCATATGAAGTGATATGACAGATTTCAATCACCTCCATGATATGGTCTTTAAAATGAATGAAAATATTATTTTATAACGGCAACACACTTTTTTATGATTTGATCAAAGTTTTAGTTTTGCAGTTGTGCCTGATTGTGTTGTGTGTTCATTTTCCCCAGGGAGGACATCAGGACGGCCAGTGTCATTGCTGCGGGCGCAGTCACCTGTCTAGTCATCGATCGAGAGTGAGTATCAATAAAATCAATCCTCAAGGGAACTAGTGACTTTTCTACACCGTCTGTACTCATTTACTCATAAAACTCATACTACTACTACTAGTACTCATAAAAAAAATGGATGTTTCAAGTTTTACATTGAATAAATGTCTTTCACAAGCAGCAATGAAACAAACCTACAAATTTTGATTTTGCTGAAACATCAATCTGAGGCCACTTCTCCTCATTTGTGAGTGACCACGGCAGACGTACGCTTGATTTAGACTTTAGATTGCAATGAATCTTTGCAGAGCCAATGACGTAACCGTAAGTGGCTGACATCGTCATCAGCATTTATGGTTGTGTTTCTGGTGCATTAGACACAAATTCAATAAATTTGAGAAAGAGGTCCTGTATTGGGTCATGACTCAAGTTAATTGGCGTATCCACCTTTACAAGTGGCCACGGCACATTTAGTTGGTGTTTGGCTCAAAACATCAAGGCTTTCCAAAATTCAACAAATTCAATAAATGTGTAAAAAGGTCCTATACTAGGTCATGATTCAGCCTAATTGGTATCTCTTTTATACTTTAGAGCTTAAAATGTGGATTTAAACGACAAACATTAAATTATACATTTACAAACTTTAATATATTCAGAGGGTGTGCTGTTGCAGCCATATTTGGTTTGGTATGACCAGTTTATGTTAGCTGGTGTTACATAATGCAAGCATTTGTATTCTGTAATACAAATGTTATTGCTTAAGATTGCTAACTTCATGAGTCTTCCTTTCTCATGTATGATTTTAGTCACTACAGGCACTGCATGTCAGCCGATGTTAAATAGTTCTGCTCTACATTAAATTTTAGAGATGATCAAAGTTACAAAAATGTAATCACGCCATCATCTAAGCCTGTTCAGTTTCTATGTTCAGGGCTCAGCTTGATTGTCATGTAAATATTTTCCACACACAGAACAAAGAAATTAACTTATTTGCATTTGCTTTGTTCAGTTATGCTGGAAAATCAGGTGTAAAGTGTCCAGAATCCAAGAATTTAAATATATGCTAGATGCAGGAATGACTAACAGCTGCTATTTTCTCCACTGATTTTTACCACATCACCCCAGAGCACAACTATGTTTGTCTGAGCTCAAACATTTGCTATTTCCCCCCAGTTGCAATAATGCAATTTGACATTTAATTACTGTGTTTATAATGTTTAATAGTAACATTAAGCTGTTGTATATCTGAAAAAGTTCATACCCGCTTACTTTGTAAGGAAACAGCCTGTCTAGTAGCATCGCTGTCTCTTGCATTAAAAAGAGACAGGCTGTGTGGGGAGAGGAAATGGTATCAGCTTTCCAAGGGGCTCCCTGTTGCCTTAGGGAACACAGCAGGCACAAATGGGCCATCCTCAAAGCTAGCAGAGGGGATAGTGAGTGAGTCATCCAGTGCAGGTGATTACTGCTGCTTTTCATGCAAGCAGCTAATGCTGCCTCAGCCCACAAAAGTGGTTCAGTGTGTGTGTTTGTGTCCCTCAATCAGGCTGGTTTTGGTGCAGAATATTTGTTTTTGAATCTTTTGGTATTCTGTGCCCTTCTGTTTATTTTGTTGATAGCCGTGCATGTGTGACGCTTAAAAAACAAACAGTGTGCACGCTAAGAGGTAAAATAAGGATAATTACAGGAGCCGTGGGAAAGCGAGAGAGAATAAAAAAAGAAGCAGCAGGGATTTACTGGCTCAGTCCAATAGACACTGTAAGCAGCAAAAAATTTAGAGAAAAGCTCAGCTCAGAAACAGCCCTAGCTAGCAGGCATTATGGTCTCAACAGGAGAAAACACCAGATGCAGTGCATCTTCTAGCTGACAGCTTGATGAGCCCTGCTTGAAAAGTGTCAGCTAGTCGTTCTTCCAGGATGTTTGGAATCTTTATTTTGCATAGAAACCCATACTTCAGGGAGAAATGAGCCGAGACATGGGAGTTATTTTTCATGTTCCAAATCTCTCAAGAAATTTGGAGGATTTTATTTCAGCAAGTTATTATGCTGTGAAGCTTATTGTTCTGTAGATCCATCTAATATACTCTAACTTATTCTTTTACTTTCAGAATTTCCACTTTTCTTCTTATCATAAGTAGAAATACAGAGGAATAAAAATATGTTGTTGCTCTGCTTCTATCACCTAAATCACTTAACGGATTTATTTAGTACTGAAAAAGATATAAAATATTGTCATGGGAGGAGTTTTACCTTGCATAATATCCAATGATTTCTTTATCACTCAACACAGTGGGTTTTAAATTTTTAATTTATTCGCTAAATAGTCATGCAAAGCGTCTACTTTTGTCTCAAAAATCTCTCTCACCCACCATCTGCTATCACACTGTTTTACACCTCTTTGGGGTAGCTGTGTCTTCTCATCTGTCTCCTCGTCTGCGATTTTTAGAGGCTTGTCTCTAAAAGCAGACTGATGAATATTTAATACTAACTGGGAGTGTGTATGGCAGATTGGTCATACTGTGTGCCAGCTTCTTATACAGATATAAGGTGCTTTGTTCCCTGTAACATAAGCTAACAGTAACAGATTCGTATATATTCTCATAGAATGAATCCGAATATATGTATCTTTGTTCCTTACACTTATGCTCTGTTACTTAGACCTGCATTGTCTGTAGATTTTCAAGCAAAACAGTGTCAAAAATTCTTCACCAGGTGCTGTTTTAACTGTTACTGTCTGTGTTTCAGTTCATTCAAGCACCTGATTGGGAGTTTGGAGGATGTATCCAGCAAAGGCCATGAGGATGCTGATGCCAAAGCCAAGTAAGACAAAGAAAAAATCATTTATACTCAATGTGACTGCCTAGCGCCTGCAGTGTTTTGCAAAGAGACATGCAGGCCAGCTGTTAATGCTTCATGCTGTTACTTCTGTTATATAATAATGCAACACTCTGTGGGAAACAGAAAGCATGCGCTATAACCTTCACCTCTATTTCTGGAGGAATTAATATGCACTTTATCTTCACTATGGGAATAAGAGCTCTATAGAAGCTCTATAGAAGGCACTTTGGCATTGAGGTGGGAATTTAGAGGTTCTTTTAGCCATCTCTTGGCATAATCTGATACCCCACTGATTCAGCGCTATGTTGAGAGTCAAGGTGAGTAGAAACAAGAACCCAGTAATGACAGTTTACAGGGAGCCAGGGAGCAGGAACAGCTTATCCCATATGTAGATAGATTTAGAGAGACAGAGAGAACAAGAGGGTGACAAAACAGACTAGACGTCTGCCCGGTGCTGTGGATTTCTAGCTGAGAGTGCCAGTGATCATTTGCAAGTCAGTGGCATGTCGTCAGCAGAGCAGTCAAGAGCAAAACATACCACCAGGGTTGGAAAGAGGCAACACGAAACCGATGGGTATAACCAGTGTTGGGGAGTAACGGAATACATGTACCGCCGTTACGTATTTAAAATACAAAATATGAGTAACTGTATTCCGTTACAGTTACCGTTTAAAAAGGTGGTATTTAGAATACAGTTACTTTGTTGAAATAAATGGATTACACGGCGGTACTTCCCTGTTTCATATTGTGGCGGGTCAGGACTGTTTGGGTTTTGTTTGACAGCTACGTTCTGTTGTTCCAGGCGGCAGCGTTACGGTTGCCATGGTTACAGGGTGACGCTCTCTCTCTGCGTGTTTCCTGGGTAAGAGAGCGCCTGTTGTTGTTGTGCCAAGCTAATAGGCAGAATGCTACAGGTATAGCTCTAAAGAATGTAGCATCATAGGCAGTGTAGTCCGTGCTGCAGGGAGAATGGACTGCCATACACGTTATGTGTCTGTGAGCGAGGAGAAAAAGGAAAAGTACGAGCTGTCATCAAGCAAAAGCGGGAGCTGGAAGCATGTAAATATAATAATAACCACTGCAGCCAAGAAGAGTGCCTGACGAGCCCAGTTGTAAGTAAGACTCGACTGTACGCTGTGTTCGTGTTTTCCTCCAAAAACAATAAGTTCCGTTGGAGCAGCCTTTCAACGCCTCTCTCTGTCTCTCGCTGGCAAAGTTGACCCAGACAACAAAGTAAAGCTAGTTTTCAGCTACTAGCCCGACACAGAACCCACCGTATTAGCCAGAGGTCCCTTTACTACGGTTCGGAGCCGCGGACCTTCAGTAACAGTAATAAATCACAGCAATAGTACATTCATGTAGTTGTAAACAGCATGATAATATATTAAGTAATCCAAAGTATTCAGAATACGTTACTCTCATTGAGTAACGTAACGGAATACGTTACAGAATACATTTTGGGGCATGTATTCTGTATTCTGTAATGGAATACATTTTGAAAGTAACCTTCCCAACACTGGGTATAACAGGGGGCGTATAGTGCCTTACCTCTGGCTTTCGGTCCTGGCCAGATCTACTTTATGGCTCCACTGATGATTGTTTGGCCTGCCGGTAGATCTATGATAATATGATAGCGTAATATCCAGTGGCTGTCAGCATGAAATGATGATCAACAAAATATTGTTGTGTTGTATTAGCAGAAGCCTTGGTTTTACAATCCAAGCCTTTACAATGACCCACCATGAAGGGTTCCAGCATCTTGTGTGGCAAAATAAAAAGATAGGACAGAATTACAGTGTTCTACATTATCATTCTACATCCATCCATCCACCTAGATAAGGTACCGAGTTAATTAGGTCTGTGTCACACAGTGCGACATGCAGACAGCTTAAAAGATTCCTTAAGCAAGTTAGATTTTATGCAAATGAGTAACAAGTTGTACTTTTGCATGACAAATGTTTATAACTTTATCATCGAGCCAGAACTTTACCTCAAATTAGACCCACTCACCTTCTCTGCTCTCTCAAATCTGTCTCATCACCCTGATTAAGGCAGCTTTCCCTGCTGCGTGCGGTGTAGTCTCTTGCTGGCACTCCCCACTCAGCAGAGCACGTTTGCTTCTTGTTGAGGAAAGCCTGAGTCAGGATCCCTCTGAGATGGAAACTGTCTCTAATTGGTCACAGTGGATAAGCATATTTCAGTAGTGCTGTTGCTGTACAGGAAATTATAGCTGGTCTCTGCGGGGGTTGACAGGTCTTTTCTTCAAAGACTAGCTCCCTGTCACATGCTACTGTATATGCACAAATTGTTTTTGATCAAGGCCTTGCTTCTCTGAGAAGGAGATGCTACATTCTGCACACTGCTACTGCATTCATAAAAACTTTTATGTATTCTGCGGCGAGGGGAGAATTTAAAGATAAGACAAAGTAAAAGAAAAAAGCTGATTTTCTCCAGCGATGCAGACTTAACAGAAAATGTCTTATAGAGAAATCTGAAATTATGTTACCTGTATATCCCGAAGCTTTATGTTTACCCTTTATTTTTAAAGGAATAAAATCATCTAAAATAATCTTCTGCTTCTTGTTGTTAAAATTATATTCGTCATTTAGATGGCACCAGTTTTATTCATCACTCTTTGTGCCTCTAACTGCCCTTTCAAGCAGCTATTTCCACTTAACTTTAATCAGCAATTTGGGACCTTCTGGTGAAAAAACCCTGAATAACTAAAAATTTATGTGAAAATATGACCCACTATGACTCAGTGGGTCCTGTGTCTTTTGGGAGTGTAGATGTTCAATAAACAGGAATCACCCATAAATAAAAGTGACATTTAAGTCTGGTTTAAGGTCAGAAGTGCTTTCTTCTCCTCTTTCTGCTCCCCTGAGTCAGTCTGATGAAGAAGAACTGGGGCAAAGTAAATGAGGATAATCGTACACACACTCCCACACAAATACTGACACACACTTTAGACACACGGGGATTGCATCATTTTTATGACCTCATTCGTTCAGTGATACAGATTATCGCCCACTGGGGTGCTACTTGACCTGCATATAGGAACACTTTGTAATGCTGAGCTTGTGATGGATTTTCATGTTAGCAGTTATAAGTAACATCTTATTGCAACCTCATAATGCATATGCTGTCCAGGAAACTGTGTCAGATGTTGCTAAGCTCTCTGTGTTCACTTTTATTCAAGGTCATGGTTTAGACATCTATTTAAGGTGGATGTATGGTTTCAGTCTCACTGGATCTTCTCTCTGGTATCATATTCCAGTTCCCGGCTTATCATGGCTCAGTTATAGCGATAGACGAGTGTAGTTTTCTGCTTATCTGAAAAAACTGTATTGTGTGTCGCTGCCTTAGTGAATATCTCCACCATTCATTGATTCCTACAGAGACTGTATGTCCTTGATTGAGACATTGTGTTTTGCCTGTGACAAAATCATTCATTACATTGCAAAGTAGCTTAATGGTTTTCTATTGTTACCCGCTTGAAGAAATGTTCGTCATCTGTAGAGAATAGAAGACAAATTTATTCTTTCATTGCTTATCTAATAGAAAATGGGCTCGTTTTGTGCTTCGGCTGTGAATAGCACAGAGTTTTTGTTCGTCAGCGCTTTGATACTGACTCCTTATAATGAAGCAACGCTGCCATCTGCTGGTTGTATGTTGCTATTACTAGTCAATCGTTTTAGCAAGTGTAAAATTCTAAAGTGTAAAATTATATCCTTTTATTCCTTCGATATCTTGACAGAATTTGCAAAACGCTCCTTAATTAACTGAACCCAGACACATCCTAGTGTGCCATATTTGATGCGTGCAGTTTTTTGTGGGTTTTTGAGACGTCTATATCATCAGAGTGATCCCCCCACCTGAAAAATCTAAATAAATTGCACATTTTTAAGCAATTTTTCAAAAAGCCAGATAAAAAAGCAACTACAATACAAATTAAAATTCATATACTGAAATTAAAATGTAATAATTTTTTTAACAAATTTGTCAGATGGTTCAATAAACTCTTTAATTTTGAAAAAATTGTAATTTTACTGCAATTATTTTCTATTTCAGGCTTTAAAGGGTTAACAATACTGCACCACACACACTAAACATGTAATCTCGGTAACTTATCTCCTTTTCTTAAGCAGCGCTTATTTTAGGATTTGGAGTGTTTTCTGGGCCTGCATCCAGGTCAGGGTCGGGGAGAAAAGATGAAAGGATAACCTGCAAATCTCCCATGATAGTAATAGTGTATACATATACACAAATAAACCATGAGTGTCCTGGTAACCTGATGTGTTTCTGAGAAACATCGTGCTCAGTAACCTGCCAACACGTGCCACCAAAGTGTCCACTGCTGCGTAGCTTAGGGAAAAGGTTTCCAGTGTAACTGATCTGAAACAAGTACAGTTAGGTTGGTTTTTGTAACACTTGGAATAGCCAGATAAGCTAGAATGGCGTAAAGCAAACATAATTTGACATTTTATGGATTACATTCAAACCTGGAACAGTTTTTTCTGAAAGTGTTTAACCTACATTTTTGTAAATAATCTTAATCCCTGCAGCTCTGCGAAAGAAGGCTGCTGACTTATCTAAACACGTCTTCTGTGGAGGTGTTTTTTGATAAGTCGCTGTCTATATAAACATACAGCTGAAATATTTTTGAGAGAGAAGAGGCCTGACGTCGAGGCGATAGTCTGTTATGAGTGACCCAGAAAGGCCTATCCAGGCTTGGATCTGTCCTAAGCCCACTGATCCAGAAACTGAGCTGATGAAACTCTGTCTGGATCAAACAATAACCAAAGAAGACACGGGGCATCTGGGGATAAGGGGTGGACACGTGGAAACAATCTCTACTGCCAGCATACCGGTATGTTGTGGAGTTCAGTGGCAGAGCCAAGGCATGTCTTCTGAGCCAACTGAGTAGCGAGTAGCCTGTGTGACGGATGTCCCATCTTTGTTCTTTCCTATAAAGAATGGGGACAAGCTGGGGACAGTTAGTCTGTGATCAAAGAGAGGTCAAAGTAATTTGCCAGAAGACTAAACTCAAAAACATCCTGTTCATGTGCTCATATTTATACTCTCCACATCCTCAACAACATCCTTGATAGATTACTATGAGTTAAATCCTCTAAGATTTGCAAACAAATGAGCTCAAGGAGAGACGGATATTTTGTCTCAGGTTGTTGAAAGTGGATTATGTTTTCTTTCATCCTTCATCTCATCTCTAATCCTGTTCCCCTTCGTTCTTTCCTCCCCTTTTCCCCGGCCCCACAGGTATGAAGCAGAGAATGCGTTTTTCTTCAATCTGAACCTAGCTGACTTTAACATCATCGACACTCTGGGGGTTGGTGGCTTTGGACGCGTTGAGCTGGTATGAAGCGCTGCAGTGTGACATTAACATCAATATTCTGGACTTGTCTGACAAGCTGCACACGTTGCTATTTGAATCTCTCTCTTTCCCTATCACTGCAGGTTCAGCTCAAGAGTGATGAGAACAAAACATTTGCCATGAAAATCCTCAAGAAGCGGCACATCGTCGACACGAGACAGCAAGAGCACATTCGCTCAGAAAAGCTCATCATGCAAGAGGCCCACTCTGACTTCATTGTTAGGTAGCTTCTTAACATTAGCTTCCTTAAAATGCTCAATAAAGTTTGCTTATCTTACTAAATGTTTAATTCTGGTGATCAAAGTAAGAGTTATTAAAAATGACATTCCCTATTAAGACTTATATAATGAACGTGGCAACAAAAAGAGCCTGTCAGCATCACAGCTTTCTCATTTTGGCTTGGTTTGTATGTAATATGGCGTGGCTTAACAATAATAAAGAACTGCCTGAACAAGAATAAAGATGGGTGATACAAGCATCAGCAGGCTAACAAAACACAGCTGCAGCAGTAGTTAGGAGGTTTAGGGAAACTGTGCTACCAATAACAGATGGTTCAATAGTCACCCTTGAATAATGAGGGCACGCACAATTTGCTTTCTATTAAGTACTTCTGACTTGGCACAGAGATTATCTGTGGAAAACAGTGTTTCAGAAGTCATTTTTCTGATGATGTAGCACAAGACTGCACAGTTAAAACATGAAAAGAAGCATGACAAACACTGGCAGGGCAATCTTTAGTTGGATGAAATACATTTATTTATGCCAATTGCGGTCCAGCTTCATTGGTGTGCTTGTGGCCAGGAGCACCCTGGTACTGACTATAAAACATGAAGGTGGGAGAGCGCTGATAAGGCGATGCAAACAGTTCACGAAAGTTTTAATAGAGATGAATGCTAATTTGTGTGCTGGAATACTGAATGACAAGATAACTCGCAGGCTTGAGATGCGTGGCCCGAGAGACGTTTAGCAACATGACAATTTAAAAAACACTTGGTTTGGAGAGGTTTGTCCCCTCACTTGAATCCAATTAAACACTTTGGGAGTGTTTTGCTGTACACTGTTTATTGTGGTTTACTAAAATTATTTATGTATATTTTAACAAACGGTTTAAATACTGAATTATATCAAAGGAAATCCCTGGCTGCTTTATTTCAGTATTATCATGTGTAAAAATAGATTATAGGATTTTTGGTTAAGAAGATGAATTCATTGCTTTTTTTCTGCCAAATAATAGTTGTGTGGTTATGAATTTTACAGCAGTTTGTCATAACAAACACTTCTGTGTGTTTTCAGACTGTACAGAACCTTCAAGGACAGCAAATACCTCTACATGTTGATGGAAGCATGTTTAGGCGGAGAACTGTGGACCATTCTTAGAGACCGGTAAACTCATAAAGGATTAATGTCACACACACACACACAATTATATGGCAAAGAAAGGTGTGGCAGTTCAGTTAATTCTGGTAAAATGATATTTGAGTCCCGCTTTGACCAACATATCTAGTGATTTTATAGCTACATTATAGGAAGTGTATCACATTTTACTATTTGATGTAAGTTACAATTTTCATCTTCTTTTGTCCTGCTGTGTTTACAGGGGTTCATTTGAGGACTCGACCACCAGGTTTTACACAGCCTGTGTAGTTGAGGCTTTTGCTTACCTGCATTCCAAAGGCATTATCTACAGAGACCTTAAACCAGAGAACCTTATATTGGACCACAGGGGTTATGCCAAACTGGTAAGAGATCAACATGGAAACACAGAAACCTCTAACTTGGATGTTTGTGTGTTTTTGAGAGATGATGCAAGAAAAGACAAATGCCATCTTTCTCTGATGTATGTGAAATGTCAAAAATCATTTTGAATACTGCCACACAATGGCTTTAAATACAAGAGTAATCACAGTGTGAAGAGAAGTATAACTAAGGCTATGCTAGGTTTTGTTTTTTGAGGTACGCCAACATTCCCTTTTCTCATCATGGAGAAACCAGCTTGTCTCTTTTGGCAGAGCAGCCAGCAGCTACTCAGCTCAGCTGCAAACCCACCAACACCACTATTTCCACCATTTTCATTCCACCATTAGTATGCATAAGAGTGAACATGATCTGATAGGAACCAAAGTACCACGAGAAGGATTTTAAGTCAAATTTTTCTTTGCCTGATTACTACAATCTGACAACAAAATCGTTGTTTTCTTTAGGTGGACTTTGGCTTCGCCAAGAAGATTGGGTTTGGGAAGAAAACGTGGACCTTCTGTGGGACACCAGAGTATGTAGCACCAGAGATCATTCTGAACAAGGGCCACGACATCTCAGCTGACTACTGGTCTCTAGGAATCCTTATGTTTGAGCTCCTAACTGGCAGGTACTCACAGGCCCGGGCTTGTCCTTAACAAACTTGTTTATGAAGTTTTTGCGGTAATGCTATATACGTGCAAAACTTTTTGGAAATGTTGAGTCACCTGGTGAAAATTAAAATGTGTCAGCTCATTGCACAATTTATACAGAACAGTTTGATGGTAGCTGATTACATAATTGTCCACACTTAAGCACGTTTTACTTCAAAGTAATGTGTTGGTCTCTGCTGTGTAGTCCTCCATTCTCTGGCCCTGATCCTATGAAAACCTACAACATCATCTTGAGAGGAATCGACATGATTGAGTTTCCAAAGAAAATTACCAAAAATGCTGCCAACCTAATCAAAAAGCTATGCAGGTAAGTGTTTGTGCCTGTAGACATTTATACATAGCAATTCGTTTAAGTGGTCTGCGTGCTGAATCATATATTATTTTTTCTACTTCAGGGATAATCCTTCTGAAAGACTGGGAAACTTGAAAAACGGTGTCAAAGACATCCAAAAGCACAAGTGAGAAAACGCATTAATCAGTCCAGACATTTGTATTAATTTGCTCGCTGCACAATGATGAAGTAATGCTATTTTTTCTTTTAGATGGTTTGAGGGCTTTAACTGGGAAGGTTTGAAGAAGGGGACACTGACACCACCTATTATCCCTAATGTAAGTGCACGCTGTGCCCGTTTTGTTTTGTTTTATAGCCACTCAGTTGTTGCTTATTCTTTATGTGAAAGATTATTTTGTGTTTCTACCAGGTCACATCAGCAGTTGACACAAGTAATTTTGACAGCTTCCCAGAGGACAATGAAGACCCACCTCCTGATGACAACTCCGGCTGGGACGTTGATTTTTGAAGTCCTCTTCTCTTGAAACCAGAAGAAACTCTTCTTTTGCTGGCTTTTAATGGTTTGGAGGTCATTAATGGAGGACATGGCTGTGTTGTAAAAAACAAAACTGCATTAAAAATGAAAGAGAAGATATGGAAAAGAAGATAAATAGTTGGATGGCAAACCCTCTGGGTCACCGATATGCCTTTATTTCACTGTGGCTCTGGATCAAGCATTTATAATGGGACTGCTGTAGCACTTCTCCGGTGTTGTTTTACACTTGGGTCTAAAAGGCAAAGAAAGTGCAGGGATACAAACACACACATACACACACAAATACAACAGAGGCTGATAACGGAGCCAGGTTTTCCCATGTATCATGAAGAGATGCTTAGTGGATGGATGAATGTTTTAAAGTTTGTCGAAGTTTTGCTTCTACGACTAGAAAAAGGAACTATATGTTGACAACCGCTCAAAAGAGGAAGGGGATGGTTATTGGTTTTTCTTTTTTTATAGATTCATTTTTCCGCAATATTTAGTGAAATATTTGGTGGACTCTGGGAGGGGATAGGATGATACTGCAGTTGGTCCCTGGTTATCAACATGCAGCTGCTTTCTGCCATCTGTAATGATTTGTAGACATCTACACACTACAGATGGCAAGTACAACTGGTACCAAGTGCTCACGACTAATCTGAATGTCACAGATTTTTCTTCTTATTGAAAACACAATATGAATGGTACGTAGTATTTGAATTTACGAGATCTATTGTCACACATGAACGTTACCGGGCTGAAATCAAATACTTAGTACAATTTATGTGAGATTAATCTACCTTGAAAAGCACAAACACAGTGCATTCAGTGGAAAGAGATGTGACTCTTAAAGTGCCCTCCTTAAAATTTTAATGAATCACACACCGGCACACGTGAAATGTCAGCTAGTATTTCCATGAAGCAATGTGTCCTTATGCACTTAAGACCATTAACTGAGAAAATCCACAGTTATAGCTCATTTTAAGCTTAAGTAGAGGTCACACTTTTCTGTTCTATAATAGGCTTTAAAAAAAAAATCATGCATACGAATGCTTCTCTGCCTACATCCGTCTTCAGTTTGTTTTTCAGTCACTTCTTGAATCCACCCAAACCGGATGTCCTCTCCTGTATTGTACTGACATAACTGTGAACATGGTTTTGATGTCTTTGGTGCTGTTGATAAATTATAATAAGCGATGTTGAGATGACAGTACTGGTTCTTTGTTTTTGTATTGTGATTTCTTTTGTGCTTGATTACTTTGTAACGTACTTGACAGCATTCTTTAGAGAAAATTGGAGACTTGTATAAATTTGTGAACTTGATCGATGATTTATCACTTGTGGTATTGTCGAGGTTTTTAAACAGGTTTCACCAGTTTGAGTTCAGCCATGAAAAAAAAAAAAAATCATCCTTCTGTTTATTTGGAACTCAGATTTACCACATTTGCATTATCATAAGACTATCTTGACTTAACATAATCGTGTGGAAATCTTGACGTGTCTCCTAGAGGCAAAAGGAAGCTAAATAAATAAGGTTATATTTTGTGAAATCTCAACTTTGATCACCATGATCTCTCGCCCAGCTCGTCACCTCTTGCGTCCAAAAATCAGAACATGAAGTCAAAAGGAATGTAAGTGCCTTAAGTCAATGGCATACAAAATTTACATCACAAGACCTTTTCGATGCTGCATGAACACATATACACCTCAAAAACGTATGTGTCCTCTTAGATGGCTGCTTTTCATCCTTTCTTATATCTAATAAATACATTAATCACCACAAAGAATTTCTAGTCATTTGATGGCTGACAAAATATATGAAATAAATTTCCTGCTTACGCCTTTGATTTATGTAACGGGAGCATTTAAAATGATTAAAAGCTATCCTACCTGATATAGCTGCAATGACATGCTTTTCTCCACATATCTAATGTGATCTTTTGTCAATCACTACTGGCCTGATACAAAACACCAGTGAGCATTAATCATGGCTCAGAAAGACCATCCATCACTTGTTTCAGTCAGTAAATTTGAGCTTTTAGAGACGGCAAGAATGATTTGCAGTTATGAACATTTTGCCAATACAAATATGGAAATATTTTTATCACTGTTGACAGTCTTTGACAGAATGTCAGCATTAATCATATCTCATCACGATTCAAATTCTCTTTTCACTGTTTGGCTCAAAAGCTCAAGTCACATTTAACCCCACTAGCAGGAGAAGTTTGCCTTTCAAAAGCTTTCTTATCCGTTGTAGTTTACGGTCATTGTTTGCTCGTGTCTAGGCAGCAAATCTATGTGGTAAAGCTTGAAGAAACAGTTAAAATTCATCCTTTTGACGATATTAAACATGTATTGCAAAGCCTTTCTAGGCAGAAAGTTCTGAAGGCAAAATTCTCCTATGTGCATTCACCCCAGGAAGCCAAACATACATATTATACATCTATCATGGAGAACTAAACACAAGAAGAAATCTTAATTCTAAACCATAAGTGTTTTACTGTGTCGGGGGAGGGTGGGGGGTATGTTTTCACAAAGCCTTATGTATGTCATATCTTACCAAACCACTGGTTTTCAGTTTTTATTGACTGCCTTCTGCAAAGTTACCTGATATTTGCCTTGTGTTGTTCTTTTTCTGCTGTAAGTTATTTTGCAGAGTGCCACGTGTACGATTTTTAAAATTATAGAGTAAAAACAATACTTTTGAGTCGTGTGTGCTGTGTTCTTTCAAACTTGTGCTGTGCAGAGTTCGCTGTAGTTGCCACAAGGGGGAGCTAATGGTAAGACTAAAACGTCCCTTCACGCAAGTGCATCAGCCTCATGTGAACCGCTTAAAGTTCCCAGATATCTAATAATCACTCCAAGAGTTTAATGTCATCCACTTAGTGGTAAGTGCGGATGATTCAGCTTTTCTGGCCTCCGTGTTGTTCGCACAACAAATCTGTTTGGGGCACAGGGAAATGGCTTCAGCCATAACAACAGGGTGACACTTCTGTGAGATCAAAGGGGATCAAAGTGCATCAAAGGAGCTCACCTTACCAGTACTGACATTCAGTAAAGTGGAGATAAAAGCTCTACTTCAAAAGATATGCAGCAATTCAAATGCGCAAAGTGCTAGTGTGTTTGTCAGGTGTCTATGGCGCATCGCTTATTCTTCTACATACGCAGACACGTTCTCACACTCAAACTTCGGATAAAGGCTCCGTGACCAGCAGATGACGTCCAAGTGCTAACATATCTACAAGGAGAAGCTTAAGTTCTTGTTTTTTATCACGCACTTCAGCATCTGAAGGGAGCTCTTCTTGCACAGCGAAAACTGACTGTTCACACACACAGTGCAAAAAGTTTTGAAATCAGTGTCACTAAAGGTTTAAGGTGAATACATAAATCAGAAGAGCTCATGTCTCTCAGGAAAGGGACGAGAGATAATAACTTAAAGACAAACACGGAGACAAGTCTACTGCGACGTGGGGTTATCAGCAGATTCACGTGGAAAAACAACATTGAGACTTAATTTGAATATTCTCAAATACATTTCTCCTTCTAGAAGTGGTGGAGCCTAAAGGGTCAAAGAGCAGGGTAGATCAGAGTCCCCTTTAATCTCAAAGTGCCAGTCAACCCTGAAAGGCCTCTCCACGGAAGTCCATTAATTCGGCAGAGTTTTCACACCCCTTAATGGTCTGCATATCCTACACATTGATGTCCACAACTGGTGTAATCAAGCACACGTTGGGGGATAATTGCCACCTTTGCAATCAGAGGGATCAAATGAAGTAGTTAATCGACTTAAGTAACTTCAATCGCTGTATTCACACAGCCAAAGGGCAGCCAAAGGATGTCATAGAAACTGGAATAAGCAAACGGCTTCTACAAAGATGCGCAGGTAAGTTGTCAGCAGAAATACAGTCCTATCAGAGATATAAATCAAAATCAGTCAGCAAATCAAATGTGCTACACATTTAGAAAAACGTCATTGTTTTTATTTTCTAAAATTATACCTATAATAGTTTGAAAAATATACTACCCGCCTAGTTTGATAACTTCACAGTAATTGCGAAAATTAAAATAAGTGATCAATAAAATAGAGAAAAAAAACTCTTTCCGATGTGTGATTTATGTGTTTAAAATATAAAATTCTTGTTCATAAGAGATCTATCAAAGGAGGAGGGACTCGAGGCAAGAGTGATGAATTTATGAGTAATATTTTTAAAACACATCGAAAAAAAATATTAAAGAAAACATTATTTGTCATCTGTATTTTTTTTATGTTTTTATTTATTTATTTTATACTGACTGGATAGAGTAAGTACTGACTGGTGGTGGTGGAGTTATTTCCCGTGTACGACACTGTGTGATGGGTATTCAGACAGACTTTGCAGGTCATTATCATCACAAACACTGAAACGTTGTCCTGTGCAGGGAGCAGAGATGGCCATTTCCGTACAGTGGGTCTCTGTTTGAAATTCCACCCCTCCGCCTTTGTAGTGCACAGCGAGGGGCGGGAAGACAAACAGGTCCACATGTATAAAGAGAGATCATCCCAGGACTGCGAGTCAGGAGACTTCCAAACATCGTTCCGAAACTCTCTGGAAACTTTAGGATTCCTATATTCAAGGCCGTTTTGGACTTTGTCACTCTTCTTCTCAAAACAAAAGGAACATTCTTATCGTGTGTTTGCCGGAGAATTTAAGAAAGGAATCATGAAGATGCCTTCAGTCCGCGGCTTCTTGGCTGTGTATCTCACGCTGTTTGGATACCTTGGGGACGTTTACGCGGGCACAGTCCTGACGAACTCCAACGCGATCAAAAACCTGCCTGGCGCCCCGATTGTTAAAGATACCGATAGTGTCAGTCCGAGTCCTCGAACATCACCTTCTGGTAGCATGGGACACAAATTACCGGCAGACACCTTGCAGGTAATTACCTCAGCCGTGCGTAAAAGTCAAGTCTGTGCACCACAATAGTGATTCGCTTATATACGTTGTCACAGAAATCATAGCAATATACTTCCTGAAATAATATTTTTGTTTTTAATTATATATAGACCTCAAATGTTTGCACGGATGATGAAGAGTGCGGAGGTGAGGAATTCTGCAACGATGCTCGAGGCGTCTGCCTACCCTGCCGTAAGAACCGAAAGCGTTGCGCAAGGGACTCGATGTGCTGTGCAGGAAACCGCTGCAGCAACGGTGAGCTCATTTCAAATCAGTAATGACTTTTGGTTTTCTTATAGTCATCTTGTATCTGTATTTTTTTTTTAAATTTAACTTTTTACTTATTATTTATATCTTAATTAACTAAGGGCTTTTTTCTGTAGTGTTAATTGCAAACCCTAAATACAGTTATTTATTTTCCTCTTTTACCTTTTCAGGTGTTTGCCAGGCAAATGACTTAGATGTTGCAGATGTAGCCCTTACCACTGGCTGGCACACACACAACAGTACCATGGAGCATCGAGCCAAGAAGCCTCCCACTGCCCATAGCAACCAGCCTCATGCTGTCAAAGGTAAGTGTGCTGTTAAAAATCACTGCTCTTATCTGTTGGGTTCAAGTAACAGCAGTAGGAAGTTTTCAGGGAGGTCTGTTCCATGTAACATATTTTCACTTTGTTCTCTCTCCCCCCCCCCCATCTCCAGGCCAAGAGGGGGATGCCTGCCTGAGATCTGCAGACTGCTCCGAGGGTCTTTGCTGTGCCAGACACTTCTGGTCTCGCATTTGTAAGCCTGTTCTGACAGAGGGCCAGGTGTGTACGCGCCACCGCAGGAAAGGCAACCATGGCTTGGAGCTGTTCCAGCGTTGTGACTGCGGCGAAGGGCTGGCCTGCCGACCAGAGAAAGGAGAGCGAGATCACACTGTCAGCAGGACTGCAGCCCGGAACCTACACACCTGTCAGAGACGCTGACATGAACGAGTGGACGCACACAGAAAGAGAAACCTGCACACTCACACGCCCAGCAAAACCCACAACTCAGTCACAGACACTGACAAACACTTGCATACACAAGAGATGCTGACACACACGCACACACACATGCACACAGACACCTAAGACATTTCCTGCCAAAGTTGTTGACACAAACACATCAGCCGAAAGGGTAGACATGATTCCTGGAAAAGTGATACACCCAGAGGGATACAAGAGTGCAAGATGGACTGAATCAATTCCCTTTCAGCAGACGAGGAGTCGGAAGTTAGGAAGTGACATTTCAGAAGTATTAGGAAGATCAATGCATGTCATTGGTAATGGCAGAGCTGTTTTGTTTCTCTTTTTATGGAACTTCGTGCCACGGTTATTGCAGTAAATTACTGTATTGTACATATTTCCCTGGATGTGGCACTTAAATGAGCTATTACATTCTGTCAACACCAGTATTATAAAGACATGGTGCTGCATGCATTGTAAATGTGTTATATATAAAGTTTTATAAGAAATGTTATCTATTGAAAATTTGAATATATTTGTTTTATTAAATGTCACGTGATAATCTTAACGCAGTCTTTATATTCCTCTTTTTTTTTAATCTACTGCAGCAAAAAAAAAAAAAAGGTGGGGGGAGGCTTTACGTAGGATTTGTAGAGGTTTCTTGCAAAAGTTAAAAACTAAATGATTTAGTCTTCATATAGTAGCTGGTACACCGAAAAGCAACAACTGTCCCCTTCTGAAAAGCAAAAGTTGTTTGAAGGATGTCTGCGGTGCTTAACCTGGCCCAGAATCACTAAACACAGTTGTTACAGGAAGAAATACACAGACCCAAAAAGACTTACAACAAACATACAACTGTAATGAGTTACTACTGGAGCCTCAACACGTCAGGTCCTGCTGTGAAAGCAGAGAATGGTCAATCAAGGCTATATCATCAGATGAAGGCAACCCACCATATCAAATGATGCCTACAAAGAGGTAATAACTAAGTATCTGTGTCCTGACGAATGTGTTTGCCACCTACACCTTTGGTGTTGGCTAGTTTCTAATTATGATGCTCCTGCCTTCATGTGCAGCAGAGCAGATAGCTGGCTATCCAAGTTAAAGCCTTTAATTATTTCATCTTACTCAATCTACACAAGGCTTCATGAAATGAGGTGCACCACAGCACGTATTCTGTGATGCAACAACAACAAAAAAAGTTCTCAGTCTCTCCAATTGCACAGCACACCCCATTTCCTGGCTGTTGTGCAATAGATGTGCTCTAATATGTAGGCTATGAATCCACTCAAATACACCTTGGTACCTGTAATTAGACATGTTTAGATTAGAAGATGGTGAGGAAATTACTATACTTTTTGTTTGATTCTCTTGTCAGATCAAAAGTCGCACAAGACACTCTTGATATCTGACCGAGCCAGATAACCTCTTCATCTGTTTACATCCACAGACATTAGCTTGAAGTTTTTCCAAAGAAGACAAGGTGAGGTTTACTCTGGCTGTCATTGAAGATTAGTGGTGGAAAAACAAAACCATGGGCTCAAATCTTGCGCTAAGGTATTTGTGTGGCTCGCTCTAGTTATTTACTTTAATTTTATTTTAGATTTACCTCAACCTTTTGGAAAACAGTTTTTTATGTATTTAAAAAAAACATCAGAAAACACAAGAAATCTCTCATTTTGATGGAAATTAATAATAGTAAAATAGTATAACAGAGCCAGAAGCCACTTTCCCAGCATAATGAGAACAGTGTTTATAATCCTACCTACTAACTACACTACTCACATTTTCTATGATTAGGGTATAGTAACTTTGTGGTGCTGCCATTTTGCTGAAGTAAAGGATCTGGGTATTTGTTCCACCACTGCTGAGGATAGGCACATTGACCAAGAGGCAGCCAGACTTTCAGAGAGACGCACTCCATTTAAATAATTTAGCGTCCATTCTTGAGAGTAATTAAGAATAATGGTAGCATTGTCAGCAGCACAATATACCATGCAGGCTCAGCCAAGTCATGTTTGTGGGGGTCCTGGAATCTGTGAGTATGTGTGTGAGCCTGTCATCATTACACCAACCACAGACTTACACAGGCCACAGGCATGTGCCCTAACTCAAGGAAGGCCAGGTTGTGTGTGTTTGTTTGTGTGTGTGTGTTCACTTTACACAGGCAGCTAAGGAACATTTAGTGGAGTCCGGAGAAACAAACTCAACGTCAGCAGCGCTGAGACACTGTCACACACAAACACACACGCACATACAGTCATGTCCCCACATGCAGCTGAACAGTTTGTACACATTTACAGCAGCGCACATGTACACACAGACTCGCAAATCCTTGTAGGGGTGAAATTTCGGGTGTGAGACGTTTGGCGTAGCAGCACACTCGCCCACGCCGCGGCATCCTAACCAACAACATTTGCTGTTGTCATACCACAAGAATGAATCAGCACGTCCACTGGCATGCGTTTTCATGCTACTGTATGCTTCCAAAAACTGGAAACAAGTAACTACAGTAAACATTTATCTTAACAGAACAAATCCAGGCTGCAATTCATGAAAATACTGATTAACACTTTTCATTTCTGTTTACACGTTCCTGTGTGTTTGCACAACCCAAACATAAAGCGAACTCGAGCCTGATCTAGGCGGATAGACATTCTTCAAGTCTTTTAATAAAACTTCATGGGCAATAAAAACAGAAATGATTTGCTTATCTACCGTCACAATCTAAAAAGTATGAAAAGCTTTTATCTGCCTGAGTATTTGGTATATCAACCATTGTTATTCTAGCTCTGCTGCCAAACACCGTCGACAGACATCCCCGAGTTAACAAACTCATGAGTGAACCGTCAAGAGATGAAAGGGTAAAGAAATGAAGCAGAGTACACAGACGGAATGCATGTTATTTTGTCAGATGAAAGAGATGGCATACTTCTGGAATGAGCATTCGGATCAAACCCAAGCTCTTATGTAAACAACATTTCACAGGGAGGTGTCAAACTTCTGGGTGCTGGCACTGATCACTTCATAGGAGAGAAGCACAATGCTCACTATTCATCTTTGTGGGATGACAATCAGCCTAGTTGAGCAATAAGTGGAAATCTCCCTGTCCTTGGGAAATAATAATTAAACAAAAGACAACTCATTCAGCACAATGTGGTGAGTGTGTGAATGCAGGTGGAGAGCAGGTTTGTTCCACTTATTTAACTCCTAGTTGATGTCAACACAGCAGGGGAAACAAGGGTTTTCACAGAGTGAGTTGATGACATGCTGTTCTTTGATTGGGTTTCATGTTACGTTCCAGGTAACTTACCGTAGACAATTGTTCTCGCTCACTTATTTATATATTGCGTTTCACTTCTCTTAGCCGATCTTCCCCGTGGCATGGGTTTGAACCTAATTTAAAAGCATAAGCATTGTTTCCGAGAGTGAGATGAAAAGGTCAACATTACTCACGTTGCTATGTTAATGTTGAGTGAGGATCTGATTTGCTCAGTCTGTATAATGGCTCAGTCCGGCTGGAGTAAAAGTAAGACACCAACTATTTTACAACTAGGAAAAATCGGTGGTTGCTGCACTTTTTGTTTTTCTGTTGAAGACCAAATGCAGATTCCCAGGACGTTGCAGTCAATCCTAATCCTAATCCATGAGCCTCTCTTTGCAGCAGAAGACAACAACTCAACTGGTTCCTAATTAGTTATATTACTATACAAAAGCAAGGTTGCAGTGTGCCTATGTCTTTTTAGGTTAAATTGACATCCTGCAGCATGTATGTCCCTATTTTTCAATTCAATTCATTTCAATTCAGTATTAATTGTACTGAAGTTTTCTGTGTTTGGAGTTGTGATTTGCAATTTTTTGCAGATTTATTACAAATATTAACATTATTATACAAGCAGATTTACTTTTGTTTATTATTTTAATTCAGTTCAATTCCCCATTCAATTGCAAACTCAAAGCAGATTCATCACAAACTTAATCCATCTTATTCCCATTATATTGGTGTTTTGATCCACTAAAATTGTTGTGAAGGCTGACTGTACTGCAGACCTTATCCATGTCTTCAAAGCAAACCTTTCAAAGACACCAAGATCATACGTTCTTTGCACACGGTCACAAGACTTTTGGTCGTGCTGCCGTTTCCAACTACTCTTTTCCCTAGAGTGACTGTAGCATGCGTGGATGCAAGGGAACCAGTTAGCCTGTGTCTGTCTACAGAGCAGTAAGGGTTTTTTTTTATACATATATATAAATGTAGGAACAGTTATTTGTTCATCCAAATTTTAATTGCTTATTCATTCAGCTATTCTTGGCAGTGTTAAAGACTATAGTGTAATTTTCCAGATAGAACACAGATTTTTTTTCTGGTCTTTGAACAAGCACTGTGGGCCTAAATTTGGTATTGTGGTGATTTCGTAAAGTTCTGCACAGTTGGCATATAGCAGTGAGAAAAACAAAGCAGAACACAGGATTTCAAACAGCTGTTTTGTTAAATATAAAAAGTTAAGTACTCAAGTATCAAGGTTTTTGAGCCATTTTTAAACTCACCCTAGCCTTTCAGGCCTTCAGTCTTTATGCTAAGCTAGGCTAAATCCTAGCTCTACACTAAAAGTCATAATTTCACATTTTTTGAAGTATATTCATTAGCTATCTTCCGATGATGCAGATGAGAAGATCAACTTCACTGCCATGATGTAGCCTACTTTTAGATACCTGCCTACTAGCTGCTTCCCTATGCTGGTCTTACATACGCTAACCAGTTAGTTGCAGCCTTTTAGAAAGAAACATTGGTTTGAAACAAAGTTCTCTTAGGGTAGGGACATATTTTTAGCTGAATTATTCATTTGTAATATCTTTGTCATGCTTATTTTTACTTATTCAGAGATCTGCGTAGGCAAGTGTATGTGGTGACACCAAAGTGCCTGTTCCTTGCTGCTGTGAGAGACAGCGTACTCACCAGGGAGGCTAATGGATGACTAGTTTGATCCATCTTGGTGTTCCTTCCATCTGCTACTGCTGCTGTGGTCTCAGGTCCTTCTGTGATGAAGTCATACTACTTTTGAGTCCGTCATTTACCACATGAAGGTAACCTCTCTCCTTTGACTTCAGCTATAAAGGCCTAAAATCTGTAAGTGTGTTGGGCTGAACCAGAAACAAGTGGCTGTGTTACATTGCTGTCTGTAACTGTAACACTACACGAAAGAATCAAAGCAAGAAGAGACATACCTGACCACAATACCCAGTGTTTTTGCTTGGCTCTGCTGCCTTCTGGACCTACGCACATGTTTATTTTCCCCTTGCTACTGGCTGTTTAATAAAGAACAGTGGTTCCTCGACCACCTGTCTCTTTCAGATGTATTCTCTCACTCTCCATTCTCCCTATGCGCAGCATATCCACAGCTTGCGCAGCTGTGACCACTTCAGTGTAAACAAATAATCTGCCCATTGTTTTTACAAATTATATCCCAATATAATATCTACCCACTTTGCCAGACAAGCAGGCGGTGAACAGATGCACCAAGAGGGGGGTAGAATTGCAGCTGGGGATAAAAATGCCTACTCTTCATTATGGTTGGTCCAGAGGCTTGCTGCTTGCTGGCGGCCTGGGGCTGGGACTAGGACAAGGGCCAGGGCCAGAGCTGGCTCAGCTCCTGGCTGCTGTGTACAGTCTGCCTCAGTCACAACCACACTGTGCAAAGCTGCTTCACACATATAATTTACTCATTATTTACAAAGTTTTTAAAGAATTCAGAAAAAAAGTATTGCAGTTGAGTGAGCTGGTGGAAAATTAATGCAGACTGAGTTGCTATTCAGTGAAGAATAAAATTATATCTAGTTATATAACGCTGAAATATGGCAGGCTTATGGAGTCACAGTCAATTAGCACAGCTGATTGAATGAAGGTAACCACAGAAACCCTATACTTTGAAAAATGAATTACAGTACTGAGGAGAGACAGTTTAACCAGTGACTGGCATACCGAAGTACTAGGGTAACTGTAGGTACTGCTGGTGACCGTGTCTAATCCAGTATGCGCACAGCAGACAGACATTCATGAGGGGCAGGAAATAGATGTCTCTCATCCCTCAGTTCATTCCATAAAGAATCTTCAACTAGGGAACAGTAGGCATTTATGAGTCCTGAAAAAAATATCTCTGTACCCAAGCAGGAGCATCAAAAGCCTCGGTTGTTTTGTAATGGCATGCTTTTGCTCAACAGGGAAGCATCTTATCAGACAAAGGCACAATAATGACCCCAGTGGTTCAACCATTGTCCCTTTAACAGTCGCTCAGAGCTTTTTGCCACTCGCCACCTCCTTTCATACCACCCTGGCTCCCCCAGTCAATCTCATTTGCTTCAACACCCAAAGTCTTTAACGTCCCTGCTTGTTCTCCATCCTTTCAAAAAACTCTGCCTTCAACCCCACCAAAGACAAAGGCTGATGCACAATTTAATTTGTGTAGAGACTTCTCAAAGGTGGAGTCCCTGGTAATAGATAAAGATGTGGAGGAGGCACAGACTTTGATCTCTCTAGGGGGCAAATGGATTGGATTGTCTTGCCTCTCTGTTGGTGGGGCTAAGCTGGTGACACAGTGAATGGCAGGGGGCCATATCAAAGGTAGTTATCTTCAGACACTCTTCTCAGCAGCACATTAGTACGCTATCTAAATGTTGATTTGTTTACACCAACATCTAAGGACACCTAAATGGGCTAACAAAAGGAAACACCAAACAAATGTAAATGAGCAAACTAGTTAAGTACATTTTACTCTGTAGATGTGACAACCTTTCCCTTCCACATTGCAAGGTTTTACTATTAAAACTGTCCAGAGTGGAGAAGTTAAAAAGACCCAGTGTTAATTTGAAACATTAAAATTTCCATAAATTACACCCTGCCTCAAATATGCTTTATTTTGTTATTTACTGCCTGGTTCCTCCATTCATAGAACCAAATCTTAAGAGTACAGCATGCTCATTGTCTATGTTGTGGGCAAGGAAATGATTGGGAACACCCTATAGATATAGCAAACAACCATGTTGAGGTTGCTGACTGTGTGTGTTCCTCCGTTGTGGGTGGGAAACATCATATTACTGTCACTCTCACAGCTGACTTTAAGAGAAAGGTATAAATCATAGACATACAAACACCCTAGCACCCACTCCCAGCCGCAGCTAAAGACGAAGAGTTAAATTTAGCATGTGTGACATCTTTTTCCCTAATTTGATGAACGGGGAATATTTAAGAAAAAAATAAAGATCTAATAACCTGGTATTTTACTCACAGTATAACACAGAAAACATAAAATGCTTAAACTGAGAAAATGCACCATTTAAGAAATAAATGGAGCTGGAAATGTAAGTGGTACTAAAAAGAAACAGCTGGATGAACATTTAGTAACTAATTAGGTTAATTGGTAACAGGTCAGTAACATGATTGGGTATAAAAAGAGCATTTTGGAAAGGCAGAGAAGTAAGGGTTACTATTCAGCAAAAAAAAACAAAAACAAAAAAACAGTTCTACAAATTGTGAATAAATTCAGAATAATGTATCCTAACATAAAATGTGACTATCTCATAATGTCATTATAAGATGTGCACAAAGGACAAGACCTGGCTCTCTGATAGTATGAGGATGTATTAGTGCTTATGCAAATGAGAGCTTGCACATGAGAGTACAGGAGTCTGGGTGGTGAGCTGACCCGCCTGCAGTCCAGACCCTTCACCAACATTTGGCACATCATGAAGCAAAAATACAACAAAGAAGAACCGGGATGTCTGAGCAGCTAGAATCAAGAACAAGGGATGTTACACAGGGGTAAACATGCTTGTGTCTTAACTTTTTTGAGACGTGTTGCTGCCATCAACTCAAAATGTTAGTTAAAAATTAGTTTAAACACTTCATATGTTTGTGGTCTACTATGAATAAAATATGGGTTTATGAGATTTACATCTCATTGCATTCTGTTTTTATATGTAAAAAAAAAACAAAACTGTGGCAAACTGTGCCTGGTGTCACAGTTTGCCACTCTCTGTACACATGGCCCACGTGCGGTATTGCAAATAAGCATCTCTATTTTTAGGGACTTTAAGACCAGTGGCACCCTTTTGGGTCATTCCATATCCTTAGAAAGAGCTCCAGAGATTAACAAATTCTCCTGGCACTCAGATGTGATCCCATTTCTCAAGTCTGTAGTACTGTGAAATCAAAACCAAGCGTAAAACCTCCCTCTATCCTTGGTGTTATTTTTGAAACTCTACTAAAATTCGGGTTGACATGTTGATTAAAAATGCCCACTATTTTGGTTATCTTGCGCATCAAAGGTCCAACTCAGCACATTCCCAAGGGGCTTGAATTGTGCTCAGAAGCCTCAGTCTAGCCTCCTGTTTCTGAAATGTACATTTCAGCCCTTCTCTATGCTCATTTCCCATTCTAGCTGTCTCTTTGGCTTGTTTTTCCGCTTGTCATTGGGTGTTGGTAAATATTTGGTGGACAGATATTGCATTCTGAATTGGTACCCCTTTGCATAATAGAAGGCATCTCATTGTGTCTCATTTAAGCTGACCACGGTGTATTTTGGTGACGTCGGCGAGGGTTGGTTCTCCACCACTCTAATTAGCATTCCTTCCAGATTAAACAATGATCACTTGACTATGAGTAAGCTAAGGTTGCAGGAAGTGATTTAAAGAGCTGATAGGAACCCATGATTACGAAGCCAATCCTCCATGCATAATGTTTTAATTCAGCATAAACCCCACCACCCCATTTTGTCCCATCACTAATCTTGTCTTAGGTTATCTTCAAACTACCACTTTGCCCTGCAGCTACAGACCTTATCAATTATTGATTATGTCTCTTAGATTAAAGGACCTGCTTTCATTTCCACAAGAATGTGCCCCGCTCTTTGTGTCCACATGGAAGCATTTGCTGGACAGATGGGGTATTTTTCCTCTCTAGACAAGGTCCCACTGGTCAGAAAGGGATTCACAGGGACACGGTAAGTAATGGTGTTGTTGATATCCAATTGTTGCTCTCTTTGAAGTCCAACTACCAGGTGATCTGTATTTGACCATTGATGAGAGATAGAGCGACAGATGGGTAGAGAGGAAGAGAGAGCAGTGAAACACACACACGTGCACGCACACACACACGCAAAGAAAAACATGAAAAAGTCATTGCAGTAACCCAGCTGGAACTTCTAACATTAATCACAGAAGCATGTTTTACAACAAGTCATCTTAATTCCTCCAGACAATCCAGGGCTGTCAAATGGCTGCATAATACTACCTCACCCCTCCCCTCCAAGCCTCCCAGACTTAATTCCATGTGCTGAGAAGCTGAATTGCCTGAATGTGGGTTACACACAAATGACGGACATTTTGTCTTGGGGTAATTACTAATATGCCACTGTTGTTGCCCAGGCTGCCTGTATCTGGGTTTTGGTTTAAATGTTGGGTTTACTCTCCCTGGGCTGTGTGGTTTGCAGCAGCTTAATCAAAAAGCCACAAGCATCTCAACCATTTTGATAGGAGCCAAACTGGGAATGGCTTCATATGCAACGCTGTTTTTGTTCGTCCTACATATAGCAGCATTTTCTGCAGCATCAGCAGGGCAGCTAAATTGACATATTTCATGTTGACAAGCTGAAAATGTGCAAATAAAATGAAAATAAACTCAATTCAGTTGTGGACTTTAAAGTATTAGAAAAAGTAATTCTACTTAACAAGTTTTATTTTTCTTGTGCAAGAAAAGGGGGGAAAAAAAGCTCTTTTTTTTAATCTGCTTGAAGAGACTATAATAGATTTGTTGTTTTCATATTTGTCATCATTATCATACAGTTTCCTGTAGTTTTCTGGCTTTCACTGACAATAGCTGAGGGCATCTGGAGAGAGTTTCCAGACCAGTTTCAAGTTTGGATGAGAGGATGAGTAAGAAACCAAAGCCTTGCAAAAAAAGATGAAAGAGTATTAAGTGATGAAAGATCTTCAAATGGACATTAAGAACCACAAGCTTGTGTGAGATAACACAGATCACCAGTCTGTGAGCAAACACATGGGCAGCATTACTCTTATCAGCCAAGGACAGACTCTTCAGCATCAAGTGTCCTGATCCCATACAATATTTCCCAGCACACAGGTGTTAACAATCGTTTTCAAACGGCCTTGTTTACAAAAACACCAGCATTTTAAAAAAAAGGATTCAGAGTTACAAGCGACGAGGCAATTAACGCCTGTGTACTGCGTTGAGCGCCTCAGCTCACTGCTAATGGTTTGAGGCCAAGTACCAAGCCTGCTTTTTATTGAGCCTTCTGCTTGTGAAGCGTCCAAATTTTGCCTCAAGGGAGGTGTGGAAACTTTGGCTTGCTGGAGACAAGAGGCATTTTTGTTGTGCTGTATGTGTTATTTACAATCAAGCTGATATACGAAGAAAACTTGCTACTGTTGACTCCTGCAGTGCAATCACATAAAGTTTCCTTCTCATTTCATTTCCTTTCTCACGTTTTACTTTGCATCAAGTCCTCTGATCTGAATGAGGTGACCTACGAGTTCACATCACATATTTTTACAAAGAAAGTTTTTCTAGTTTGGCTTCTTTACATCACCACAGCTGATTTTAATCAAACAATGAAGGTGTGATTGAAGTGCAAAGTTTCAGCTTTAATTATAAGGGATTTAACAAAAGTATTAACTTAACTCTTTAAGAATTACATACATTTTATATCCATTTTATATATGAACGTCACCAAAAGCTGAGGTTCCTCCCTTGAGATGCTCTGCAAGGCTGTTACTGCAGCTGCCTTCAGTTGTTGCTTGTATGTGGCTCTGTTTGCCTTCAGTTTAGTCTCCAGTAACTGAAAAGCATGCTGTCTTTGACTGAGATCAGGTGATTGACTTGGCCGTTGAAGACTACCCTATATCTGTGCCTTTAGAGACTCTTGAGTTGCTTTAGTAGTATGCTTTGGGTTATTGCACTGTGAAGACTGATCTTCATGTTTTGCAGCATTTGTCTGAATCTGAACACAGAGTATAGCTTTGTGCACTTCAGAATTCATCCTGCTGCTTCTATTTGCAGTCACGTTATCAATAAACACTAGTGACCTGGTTCCGCTTGCAGCCATATTTGGTCATGCTACAGCATTGCCTCCATGTTTGACAGACAATGTGGTGTGCTTAAAGTCATGTTTTCCTTTTCACTTCATTCAGGTATAAGTTAAACTTTGTTTAATCTGGCCAACGATGAATCCAAGCCTGAAGTATGCAGGCTCTCTTAGATTCTTTCATTCTAATCTGACCTTCCTACTCCTGGATCTAACCAGTGGTTTTGTGCCTTGTTGTAAACCCTTGGTATTTAAATTCATGAAGGTGTTGATTGCAGACTTTGACAATAACATACCCACCTCCTCACCAGTATTCTTGATTTAGTTTGGTGTTGTGTTGTAAAGGTATTTTTTTTATTTTTTATTTTTTTGGCCAAGGAAAGAATTCTGTCGTTATCCACTTTAATTGTCTTACACGTTCCTCTGGGACTTCCGGTGTTGCTAAGTTGGAGTTGCAGTGCATTCCTTCTTTTTAAGAATGTTTCAGATTGTTGATTTGATTAGAGAGCTTTAGCTATCTCTCTAATAGGATTATTTTGGTCTTTTAGCCTAATGATGAACTTCACTTGCATCAGCAGCTCTTTGGATCCCATACTGAGAGCTTCAGCAAACAGCTACAAACCAGTTCACAAAAATGACTGCAATTCTTAAACAAATACTGCAATACCTTTGTTAAACTGTTGAATTGAAGCTAAGTCTCCACTTCTGTCATATCTTGATTGACTGATTGATTGATTGATTGATTTAAAATCAAAGGGTGCACAGAGGCCAAAAGTGTTTCAATAATATGTTAAGATGAGTTGCAAATGGAGCAGAGTGTATTTTTGTGAAAATAGTCTCTTGTGTTAAAGTCAGTGTTTTGCCAGCCCATCAGTCCACACTGACCTCCCCCATACAAGCATGTAATCTTCCTAGTTTGCTTCAGTCAAACTTACTTTCTTATTAAGGGAGGGCAGTCTCTTATATTTATACAAGTCTGTCCTCAGAAACCTATATTTCAAGTTTCTGTCCCTCATTTTACCACTTGTATTTTGCGGTTCAGTCCTTAAAAAAAGAAGAAAAAAGAAAAAGTTGAGTTGTTCCTCTCATCATCCCATGCCTTTTCCTTTTCTTCTTCCGCTTCACTTTCCCTCTGATCTGTCACAGAAATTGCAAGGAAGTGAACCCCAGCTCCTCAGAGATCCTTGAGGACATTGTCAGGAATGTGTGTCCTTCCTGACATTACAACACTCTTTATCAACTAACAAGAGGAGTAGGAAGAGAGCACGGAGGAAGAGAGAAGGATGTCAAGATGTTAGGAGCAGTTAGAAGTCGGGGGAAAAAAAGGGAGCTCTTTGTGGTCGCTTATCTGACAGGATATGAAGCAACCCAATGGCTTTGGCATTTGACAAAATAGCTTCCTTCAATGGGCATTCAGTAGAAGAAGCATCCCTTGACATGAGGCCACATAAGTCTGAGCAGCTGACGGAGGGACAAAGAAAGAACAGGAGAGTTTCAGGAAGAGAAAAGACAGCCGGAGGGTGTTTTAGAAGTTCCGTATTTTGTTAATTGCCCAGATAAGATGCAGCAATTTGCCAGTAGTTGTGATGATTATCAATGGCAGCAATTTAACAGATGTTAGTGCACATTTAGAGCTTTTAAACACATCAGTCTTTCCAGCACAGACTATAGGGCACTTCTAACAAATTTATAAATCCAGGAGCAGAAGATCAACTCTCCAAGGGATACTTAAAGTTCGTACATGCACGAATGCACACAGAGCATCAGACACTTGCACGCACATGCACAACTGCTTGAATATTATTTTTGTTAATGGGATCTAAGGGGACATCATTCTCCTGATGTGGTGTAATTGAAGCTGCTGTATTAAAGGGTTGTGTTCCTCTCCTGCTGCTGAGACACAAAGTACTGCAAACCTCATCCCAGTTATTAACCCAGGAAGTCCGCACGGTGCCTGCACTCTAATGAAAGAGGTCAGAACGCATTATATTTATTTATTTCATTTAGACGTTGCCCTTTTGACCGAAGCGAAGCTATCCGGTCCTCTGTGTTCAAATCTCCGATGGTTCTGTTCTGTTATCATAATTTGTGATTATTTTCTCTCTAATCATACCAGTGGATAAAAACAGGAAAATTACACTGGCAGTTTGTCGTGCATTCATGCATGCTGTAGTAAATCTACCCTTTTTTTCCTACTTTTGGGAGAGTAAATAAAGTAATGGAAAGAAAATAAAAGAGAGATTTCAGCGCAGGCTTCCGAGGGAACTATCACCTGATCGGGAGCATTACCTTTTGAACTTCATGAGAAAGATACACAATAGATTTGCTGTCATTAGGATTAGCCATGTCTTCCTCAAAGAAACATTTAAACCATCTCATTATGTGGTTAAACCATGCATTTGTATCACAGGCTGTCCCCATTCTGTCGTCTAGTTACTCTTTAATATAGAAATTGTACATATTTCTTTGCTTTCCTTCTCTTTAGCCACAGCATTTTTAATCAATTCTGTCTGTGTGTTTGCTTTTTTTTTTTTTTTTAATCAACTGCGCACGGATATTTTCCATTCATTATGAACTGATGTTTTCATCTGCCAACATTTGCAGATAAATCTAATTTGCCCTGTCCACACCCCATTCTTAACACAATAGGCCTTCTTCTCACAATACAACAGCTCCTTGTCTTTAAACAAATTAACAGTAATGCATCTTAATGGGGTTGAAATTACAACCCCTTGTTGCCAGAGGGCAATTTCTGACAGGGACTTGTTATTCTGGATCTAACCAAACATCTGGAGTTTCCCATAATGCACTTTTTATTGGTCCTCCAGCTCTATTTTTCACCTGATTGGACGTGTTTCTTAAGTGTATCTCCCGAGGAATGCCATCACTGTTGTGTATCCAAAGATGAGATTAAGTCTTCAGCTCTCAAAACACTCCTGATTTTCTCACACAGGCCAAAAACCAGTCACAATTGCATTGTTTCCTTTCCTTTGATGTAGGATTTGAGCCCTGACGGACGTTTAATATCATTAACAGTCAAAATCAGGGGTGGTCTTTCCTGATGTTAACAGCTCACCCTGCTTTTTGTCTCGCTGATTCCAAAAGACCAGATTTTTCCCAGGCTGTTGAACATTCACTGAATGGTTTAATTGCAAGCAGATTTAAAGAGATGGATATTTGAATCATGCTGAATAAAATATGGCTCCATCTGGATTCAATAAGTCCATAGATGAACACCATCTGATGCTTTACACTTCAAACAATTACATTAATTCCAGGGCACCTACTATACTTTAAGGCGCTAATCATAGAGCAGACACTTGGTTAGAAAATATGCAGTTTCATGTTATGAATACTTCACGTTGCATCAGCCCAGAGGAGGGAAAAAAAAACACAATGTACTTGTTAAGAATAGCAAAATACATGAAACAAATTGGCCTCTTGATGAGTGAGAACTATTAGATTTTATCGCATGCATGGATAGTCTCCTCTGAGACAAGGGATTGAAGGGTTTCCACTTTTTAATACCAAAACAGTTTTTAAGAATGTTTGGAAACAACACAAACATTTGCCAAAAGATCTGCCGCAATCCCTGACTCAATAACATTTACACACCAATAGCTCTGATCACAAGAGTTCACAAAATATGTGTCAAAACAGGTCGCAGAGGAAGCATGAATCTATAATTATATAGATGGTATAATTATGAATCAAGCGCATATACAATTCATGGTATAATTATGAACCTCTGCAGCTATAAGCCACTAATGGGAACTGGGAGTGTGGAGTTATTCAACATGCAGACAGCTAATTACTGTGTAGGCCTCGTTAATTGGTTATGCCCCCTGTTTAGAACGGGAGTGTGATCAGGTTGGCAGATTTATGGAGCGGCACGACACAACACTGATGTTTTGAAGAAGCATTTTTTTGGGCCACCTTTCAACTGCATTTACCAGAATATGTGTGAGTAGTGTGTATTACAGGGGCTGAACAGATAGATTTGTTTGCACTGAGGACATGTGATCTTGCCTTTAAAACAAATGGGGATGTGACATCTGCCACTGTTTGTGTGATACTGAGACTTTCACACGTGATAAAGATGAAAAGAAAAAAAAAACAGGCTTGCAGAAGCATCCAAACGATTAGCTTTGTGGTAGTAAAAAAGAGAGAGAAAGCATTTGGATCACCAAAGCAGCTTGGTTTTGTATGGAAACAACTGTGGCTGGATGTTTGGTTCTCATGGAAGCCACATGACAGGGAGGTCATGAGAAAGACAGCAGGCCCGGCGCTGTGTGTGATCCCACCACACTCGTTCTCCACCACACTTTTGATGTTTCTCTCCTCAACTTTTGTCATTGCTCCATGAGAGACCCTTACTCTCACTGTCAGTGAGAGCAGACACTCACGCACACACACTCCCTCTGCTCCTTCTCCATCTAAGCAGAAGCTTGGCTACTGCCGCCCATTTCCAGCTTCACACAACTATTTTAACAAGCACAGAAATCATTTAGCGGACATTTTCCTGGATCATAAAACACCAAATGATGGCTTTGGGATCCTTAGCTTTTATTGATCTGTGATCTCCGATCAAATGTATATAACCTGGGCCAAGTCTAGTCAGCTTTGAGGAGAGGAAATGGGGGGTGTAGGACGAGGATAAGGGAAATGAAGAAGGGGGGCTGTTCATGTGAGGCTGAAATGTGATATGGAGCCTGTGTCGCATTAGCCTTAACGGGCCGTGTGGCAGACGCACTGGCACCACGGAGTGGAGAAGACGGGTGGAGGAGGAGGACTCAGAGGAAGATGAGGGAGGCCAACCGGCCGACGGTCTGACGCAGGAGGACTATATGGAGCTTATGCAGCAGGAAGGAATGTCATCATCCCCACTGGATTTTCTGGCACCTCCCCAAACAAAGACACAAGAGAGAGGGAGCATGATGCTTATCCCTGGATCTAAGTCACCTTTGTACCCACAGCACACACATCATCACACATCTCCTGTCAGCCTGTCATCCCGCAGGGTCACGGTCAAGCTGGCGCTCCATCTCTGTGTGTCATGTTGTCTCTCTCCTGCTCTGTAATTTCCTCTTTTTTTTCCTCTCCTCTTTCCCGGAAAGAATGTGCCTCCTGTTCCTCTACCAGTTAGTGTCGGGGGGCAAAACAACCCATTTCAGTGTCTGACTCAGTTACAGACTCTTAGAGGTGCCTGAAGGATTCCAAGAATTCCAGCTTTTGCACCCACAACTGTGACGCTACCTGAGGGAATGCCATACAGATCATACCAGACACTTCCTGTGCATACTCATGGCTTATCTTCCCGCAGTTTCATCTTCAGATGTCAAAATTTAAGATCAGGGGTGAAAAGAAAGTAATTGCACTTGAAGCTGAGTGGATTATTGCACAAAACATTCTTTCTGTGCACATTGCATGACAATGAATGGAAGGAAGAGTGATGATGACAGAGAGGATAAAGGAGAAACAGAGGCAAAGAGAGCAACAGAGAAAAGGAGAGACAGAGCCAGAGTGAGATGAGTGGAGGGGTAATGACTAGGTCTGCTCAGGACAGAGGAGGCGGCAGAGGGGGAAGCGTCTCCGATCGTCTCCTCGTGGCTCCTCTTTGGCGTCTGTGATCCTCGGACCCTTCATGCAATCTCCCTTATTACAAGGCTTCCCCTCTCCACACGGGCACCACTACAAAATGGAGCAATTACATTTAATTAGGCTGCAGAGGGTAGCTAGCCTGCCCCATCCCAAAACCTCAGAGAAGTGCAGACTTCAGGTAACACAACGGTCGGGGAGGACTTCAAAGAGATGCAAAATTACAGCGCCATTAGTGGAGCCACCACAGAACTGCTGTGAAGCCAGGGAATCATTTGACCCAGCGAGGTAGATTCAAAGGAGTTAAACTGAAAAGCAGGCCAGTGGAAAAAAAAACATCTCAACAGCAAAGATTAAGGGACAGACCAAGCACTTTTTTAAACATTGTTTGTCTTGCATGAGAGACTTTAAAAATAAAGAGTCTTTACAACAACTATTAGTTTCCCTCATACCTACAAAGGTGTCTTTGTAGCCTCTCTGGAAGGATGCTCATTTGGGCCATGTCAAACATTTTGTGGTTTAAAAAAAAAAGAAAATCCATTTTGTTCCAAAACAAACAAATCAAAAGTAAGTGACCCATTCTAGGCTCTCCTGGAAAGATGATATTCAAAGCTATGCCACTTTATCTGGCTTCTGCTTGTAGCCCTGGGGTTCGGTTCACACAGGGCATGATTACCCTAAAAATGTTATTGATGCTGACTCACATGGTCTCCAACCAGAATGGAAAATTCTGACTTGAATGCTATTAGGCATGCTTTGGAAACAGGAAGACTGCTGTTTAAAGACACAACAGCCACACAGGTGAGGTAAGAAACAAAAATGACTCATCCAGCATTTTTCCAATTTTTCTTGTTGCTTGTAGTGCAATTAAGTGGACTTAGTCTAGTAATGGATTGTGGTTTTTTGCAGCAAATTAAAGGACAGCTTATGTTCCACTATAAATGAGTGGTGGAACATAACAAATGGTGCTGGTTAGATGTCTGAAAAAAAAAAGAATCACTTCACTACACCTTTCAGTGTCTCATGTTGTCTTCACTTCCAACAGTCTTTTCTAGTAGGGATGCAAATGCACAAGAAAGTCCAAACAACATTCATGTCATATTTCTGCATCTTTTAAAGCTCTAACACATAGCTGCACTATTTGTGCAGGCAATTGGGATTTTTTTGTGCCTCCACTGGATAGATGATAATGAAAAGACAGGACACAATCAGAGATAAAGGAGGGTATATGTAGCAAAGGTCCCAAACTGGGCTAAACCACAGTGGTCACCAGCACCAGACAGGGGATACAACCTTAAAGCAATTACTCATCCAGATTTAAATAAGGTGAGACAATGCCTTTTAGAAGACTAATTTGTCTTTTAGGAATTATAGAAGCTGAAGCTAATTTTGCATCTTAAACTACCACACTACCCAATGGAGTCACCGCATGGAGCTGCTTGTCTTAATCTGTTGCCCATATTTCATAAACACAAACAATAGTAAATTTTTATTTTCATTTTCATGCCTTGCCTTGGTGCTTACTAAACCGTTCTTTTGCACATGTTAATGTGTCTTTTGTAGTTGACTGCGACTCCATAAAGGACGGCCAGTTCTCTCTTTTTTTTTTCCCCACCACAAATTAGTTTCATGCTGCGTCATGATTTACTGTCTCCGTTATAGTAATCACAACCAGATCTGCGCTCACCGTAGACTTCTGCAAACTGCTGGAAACGTTGACAGCCAGCCAGTCATACCGTTGTCGCCTGAGCCGACAGTGCTCTGAGCGTGCAAGGAACACTAGACACACTTCAGGGACTGGGCTGATGGTGGACTGTAGTGTTCGAGTGTATCCACCCACTGGATTTTCTTTTGTTGTTGTTTTCTTTAGTATACTATGTGGTTAGCAATTATAATACTATCTCCTATAAAATGCAGATACAAAAATAAATTCTGCTGAAGAAAAAAACGGAGATATACAAGCAGTATGCTAGAACATTCGACTGAATGTTGAATGCATGTCATAGGAAAAATGCCTTGATTATATCCATGAAATGCACGACATTTTAAATGCATACGTAACTCACATACTGGATCAGGAACCAGGAAACAAACAGGAGTCTACATCCAATTACAAAAGAAAAAAGACTTAGTTGTTCTCACAAGGGCTTCTTGCATGTGATAAAGTGTTTATATATGCAGCACGACTTCACATACAGTAAAGTATTGAAGAAGACATTGTGTCTCGCTCCTACATCCTGAACTTGGTCTGCTGTGGTTGGATCTTGATGACAACATGATAAGACCAAAAGCATTCCAGCGTTCATCAGCTGCTATCTGAACAAAGCCTGTCTCTACTTTAGACAGCATGCATCTCTTTAAAGGGACGTCGAACTTAAATGCAGCGTCTGATGATGGTCGCAGCCTGGAGATACAGATACTAATGTCAGTCTCTGGATAAGAGTGAGCAGCACTAATACTGTCTAGCTAAAAGCACTTCACTTGTTCAACATTTTATGAAAAAGCACATTCCAATAAAAAAGAATGGCACATTAAAGTGTCATCGTATTTTCACCAGCAGAAGCGTTGTGTCTTTCATGACAGAAAGATACGGCACCAAGCTTTCACCGCAGCCGCATGTGGAATCACTCTCTCTTCATCTGGTTTTCAGCGAGTCCTAGGGTAAGGTGACTGACTTAACCTGTCAAAAATATTTTCATCTAGTTACTTTCCTGTTTTATCATTGTCCTGCTGGTCATTGAAGTGTCCTGTGTCTTTTTGACAAAACTGACTGAATCTCTGCACACGCTCACATCTCTCCATTCATTGTGTTGCTTCTGTCCGCAATGAGGTCTTCATTAAATGCCAGCGTTCCACACACATAAGCATCACCACTATATTTGACAGCTGAGGTGGTGCTCAGGGTCTCAAACTGCAGTCCTTTCCACATATTTTGTTCTTTCCATCATTTCTATTTTCATAAGTTAGTTGCAGAACCCCACCTGCTTCTTTTATGTTTGTTTGTTTTTTGGGGTTTTTTGCAAACTGCTGTGTGGCCTTTCTGTTTTTTTGGGCTTATCACTGGTTTGCAGCTTGTTCTGAATAATCCAAGGTTCTGTTAAGTCTGTTTTTCTTCTTCTTCTTCTTCTTCTTCTTAACAGTGCCAGTTAATTCATTTTGGTTCGGTCATCTATATGACTAATTTTCTTCAATCTATAAAGTGGTTTGCCCTTTCCAAGCTGTGTTTTACTATGAACCTCATTATTATCTTGTTCTCTTACATGGTCACCTTTTACCTCATCATAATGACAGCCAGGCACAGTTAAATCTAAACAGAAACTCACACTACATGGCGAGCCACATGTGAGCTCTTTTTGAACAAAATCAGTAACCTGGCATATTTTAATTTGCAATTTGACCACTGTGTGTAAAAATGCTAATATGTTCGAAGCAATTCTATCAGTACTGATAACAACTTACTCCTATTAAAGCATTTTAAACTGAATTTACTGAAGCACATGCCCAAAACAACAAAAAGTTAAATAAATAAATAAATAAAAAAGTGCAAATATCCAAACACTTGCAGTCTGGACTGGACTGCTCAGTGAAGTGAAATTAAGTGGGAAGCAATATCTTGTCTCTGAATGGTTCAGAGAACGCGGATATGAGGCATGTGGTGCACAGCTGTGTTTAGCCTGAAGCAAGTCCAAACTTTCCTAGAAATATATATTACTGCAACAAAGGTGTTCCTCGAGCTCCTCTATCAGGATGAACTCACATTCAGCTGTATAAATTTAGCAAAATCTACACAACAGACGCTTAAGATGAATATAGCTACTGCATGATATGTAAGATTTAAAGAAAAGAAACAACTTTGTCAGAGATTCAAATGCAAGATAAACTAAAACATTTTGTAAACACATTCTATATTTTATAGAAAAATTGCTGCTCCAAGCTTCCATATGTCATGCTTTATTCCCAAGCCCACACATCCAAACAATGTCTGGCACGAGTCTTGCACATTACTGGCTCAGACAGTGCGCTTGTCCTTACTTATCTATGCAAGCATGTCATTGATCACATGTGCATGGCATTAACAAAGACATAAACAAGGCAGGGGTGCACCACAGCCCTATGATTAAGCTGATTTATGAAGATGTCAAAATGCACTCCGCAAAAATTTGATCCACTTTCCCTAAAAAGCAGAATGGATGAGCATTTAATGTAGCGGCCTTTCTTGGTGACATCAAATTGCAAAATGCTCTGAATTATGGCCGCCACAACATTCTTTAATAAGTAGGAAAGCTTAAATTTGAGAGGAACTCATATTTAAATATACATTTTACAAACAACAAATCACAAAGGCCACTGAGGTTGTAAAACTTTGCGAATCGTCATCACCGCTGGAGTTCCCTAACAATGACATCCCAGCTCTGAAAAACAGGCCTGACTACAGCATCTTCGTCTCAGGAGCAATCAGTGAATTCTGAACAGACGCTGTACAAAATGCACTGTGGGCAACATTTCTGCAACGTCCTACTGTATCATAAATTACTTGTTAGACCACCATGCTACCAAACCATAAGCAACTTCTAACGGGATCAAACTTATGTTCAAACGTCTTTAACTGATAAAGCCATGAGTGACATTATACTTGTTTCTACCCCACTGTCACTGATTTCTTGTAAAATTACTTTCTCGAAGACGTCCAGAATAAATTTTTACCTGCCCAACACTTTGAAATCTCACTTTTATTTCCAGAAAAACTACAGCTCAGAGATGTACAGTTTGGTTTCCTATCATTAACCATAATTTCAAGATAATATTTATAATATAAATCCTAGTCCTACTGTTCCTGCCTGTACACTTGGAGAGGGTGATTGGTCAAATTTAGCTGCTGTGCTCCACAGGAAAATGGACCATACAGCTTGCAAAACTCTCCCTCTTGAGAGGTCTCTCTCCATTTCTTTTTCTCCCTTGTCCTCCTTTCAGTAAACACCTCTACTTTGAGACGAGTGGCAATTTTCATCTCACTGATTGAAGAGTAAAGCTGCTGCTGGTCCGCCACACAGACTCCTGTCCTGCCCTGCCTTGCTCGCTCTCTCTGTGCTATCACTCATTTGAAGTACCTCCCCCATAATCTTAATCCTTCAAGTCTCAAGGCCCCTTAGGGACCGAGTCTGAGCCCTCGGTGTCTGGTTTGTTTTCATTTGCTCTTCGGACACTAAGCTGCAAAAGTGACAAAATTTTAACTTTGGAAAATAATTTATTTATTTATTTTTTTTCAGTATTGTGGCTTTGTGCATACATTTACACGTGCAAGCTTTTAAGTATGTTAAGACGCACGGACAACAAACAAAACTTCCCTAACTCCCAGTCATTAATGAGTCAACTGCTTATAATAACACAAAAAGCCACTTCATTTCTCCTGCCTTAATCTGCCAGTAGCCTGTCCCATTAATAGCGCTGCTTAATTGTAATGACTGTGTTTGTCTTGGGATGAACGAAGCTCTTGGATGGAAGGGAGGCGGCAGCCCTAGACCACATCAGCAAGGCTGGGCAGTGGTGACGACTAACAGCTCATCAGTATTGGAGACGGAGGCCACCTCATCAAAGACTAAATCAACTAAAGTGTCCCCCCACAGATTAGAACCACGAGCAGCTGAAGCCTCAAAGCAATAAGATAATCTGAACCTCAACTAATAAGAAGAGAAAACACTAAACTAACCACAGATTGTGTCTAGACAGAGCCTTAATCAACTCTGATGACTTATTCTAAGGACTTGCAAACGAGTGTACTGACATCACTGGGTGTAGTTTCATAAGTATATAATGCCGAGAGGCACACATATGTTTGAATGGGGAAAAAAACTGTTTATTTGTATTGCAAAGTAAAAAAATATTAGAAGAGTAGGGAAAAAAAAACACTATCTGACAACAAAAACAAATGTTGACAATAAAAATGAACAGTTTTCAGAAGAAAACGGTTGTTTGTTTTTTTTACACACGTTCAGCTTTGAGCTCTGCAAGCAGTTAATTTAAAAGACGTGCAGCAGAGATTATATGTTGTTTTAAATCTAGTGGCTATTAAAGGTGTGCCTCAGGACCCTCAAGCTTTTTGATATGGCATGTGTCAGAACTACACAGACCTCAAAGCTGATTCTCAAGTTCTCAACTGAGCCGACTGTGCAGTGATTTTCCATAAATGACATCTGCTTTCAAACAATTACAAATTTCTAGGTCATGCTGGATAATTAATTCTTTTTTTCTTCTTTTATTAAAACAATTTGTACCTCAAAATCAGCAAGGGCCTTCATCAAAGTGGTTAAATTTAATAAGTCACAAAAGTATAGAAGATATTACTATTAATTATTATTATTAAAATATATTATTAATAATATAAGATATTGTTATTAACTCATTTGACTTCAATTCGTTACTTAAATAATTAATCTAGGCAAAAGTAAATTGTTAATAGACTGATATATGGTAAGGGTTATAAAAACTGTAATGAAAAAACAAACTAAAAAACTACTCAGCATTTCTCCACCCCTGCACGCTGGAATCCCACATAATATTAGAAGTTATGTACAAACTTCAGTGAGGCCCGATTATTGAGATTATAATATTATTCCAGTATTTCACATTGAGTTGCTATAATACCATCTATTAGATGTACATATACTGGCCCTTGAGTCATATGTTGTGTGCAATATTTGCAATATTGAAGAAGTGGAATGAAAACCGCTTTCCTTTAAATACTGTACTTGTTTAGATGGACAGGAGAGCACCTGCAAAATAATAATTAGCTCCGAGGATAACTCCAGACTGCAGCATGTGATGATAACACTATGCTTGACGAGAGGCACAAAACAACATGCCTTCTTTGCATTTCTCTCACTGCCTCAGTTGATGTTCCTGCATGATGAAAGCGTCCCATAATCCCGCTGGAATGGCAGTGGACAAAACACGGATAAGAGCAGGGAGGAAATTGCAGTACAAACAGCCTGATGAGTGCCAGAGACACGGCCCAATGAGTATGGTCTGGTCTATGTTTGCACAGGACCGAAACATGCAGATTGAAGCTCAAAGCCTCTCTCTCCCCCCTCTCTTTCTCTTTCCCTATGTGTGTGTATGTATTGAGCAACACACTGAGGTTGGTGTACTAACAGAGAGCCAGGGCAACAGGTGATTCAGTAGACACTTCTGCAGAAGTGGATTCCCATGGGATTTATGGCCAACTTTTTTCCACTCTGCCTGTTTCCTCTCCCAGATCCCAGAGGTGTGATCAGAATGACTTTAGCTAAGATCTGTTGTGGATTATTGACAGGCAAAATCTGACTCACAATAAACATCTCTCCCTTTTTCACATGAATTGAGCAAGGCACAAGGTTTTGGATGATAATCTTTTCTTCCTCTCAGAAAGCATCTAATTGCATTGGCTGGTAAGCCCACACAGAATGGTATGCAGTTATGAATGGTGTGTTTACCCAGGTCGTTTTCATGTGAAGTGTATGTTTGCTCTCATATTGCATATAATTTGCCCAATAACACTCACATCTGCTATTAACTTACCACAGAGTTACTTCAGGCAAAAACACAAGGGCTTGATGCTTTGTGTTCTAGTCTGGACAGCAAAAACAACAACAACAACAACAGCAACACAATGCTGCAGTTTTTGTGCCCGAAAATTTCAATTGTAGGTTTAGAATTATAAAATTCAGCTCCCGTGGAACGCAGACATCCAAAACATCATATTAAATAGTTGTTTTCGTTAACTCTATATATAACCAACCGCGCAGTGGCGACATATGCAGATATTAAAAAGACATCAACATCCAAAATCATTGTTAGAGCAGCATGAAATAGGGGGATAGTGCCATATTCGCATTGTCCCTCCACACACAACCATAGCTAAATCAGTGGCGCCACAGCTACAGAAGCAGGTAGTAATAAGGCTCTGGATAGTGGCCCATAGATGTGTTAGCTGATGTGTTACTCAGAGGGCCCCTATGAAAAGACCCCAGGCGCCTATCCCAGTGCCTGTCTCCACAGCACTAAGCGACCATTAGGCTGGATTTAAAGGGCAAGACATTTAGGCTGCTGTCATCTTGTGTCAGTCCACCACAGGGACCGCGCCGTGGTTAAACGGGCTCGTAAATAAACACCACAGGCATACAGGCAGGGAGCTGAGCTGTGGTGCTGCTGCTGCTAGTAGTGGGGGAGTTGACCGCAGGTTTGGACCAGAACTCTTTTCAACGCCCCTCTCCCCCACCCCCGCCAGCATCTCCATGATTGCCAGACGTAACCTTCAACTTCATAAGTCATCGACTAGACTGACAGCTCCCCACACAGTCGCTTTGTCCCCGTCTTGCTTTCTCTTCTCCATCTTTCTTTCTCCTCTTCTCCCACGCACACATTTTGCATCTGCCTCACACTGTCCCCGGGCTCTGCTCAGAGACAACACCACCGCCATGGTGGTGGCGACAGCAGTGATGGAAAAACTGAGGGCTTCTTTCAGAACAGCCCTGGGGTCCCACAACCCCTCCCCATCTCCTCTTCCTCTCCCTCTGTCTCTCCCCTGTCTGTCTTCTTCTGGAGTGAGGACCACACAGATGTTCCAAACCACATCCAAGCAGTCTGGCTGTGATGAGCACATTTGCACACATAGTGTAAGCTAACAATCTGCCAACAGCTAAAATGTGTCTGAATATGTCCTAGCACTAATCTTTGTCTAAGACAACGGCCACTGGAACTAAAATTGAAGCTGCTTACGTAATTCTGGTAGACTTACTGGGAGACACACACTTATAATGGCAAATTATCACATGGAATACAGGATGAGCTGTTGCTTTGGAAACAGGGCGAACAACTTAATACCTCATGGATGCCTGCTGAAGACTCTCAGCAGTAATGTTTTGATCATCAGAAATAAGACCAAGTATAACAATGTTTGCAGAAAGGCTTGTGGCTGAAATCACTCAAGAAATGAGTGTACTGAGCAAGAAAGCCATGGATTAAGAATGTATTACTGTCAGGAACAGCTTAAATGATGCGATTCAGTCAAACTCCACTGAATAAAAAGGAATATAACAAGAGTTACTGAATGCCACGTCCTCTTTGAGTAATCAGCCATCTTTACCAGCCTTGCAGACATCAATGCAAGTATGTCTCAGCCCCTGTCATTTAAGACAGCTACTGTTTTAATGCACCAAAAACTATTCAAACCCCTCAATTACTCTTCATGTGAATACTCGGTGTGTGTGTGTGTGTGTGTGTCTGTGTGTGTGCTGATCTGAAGTCTGTGGTTTGGTATGGTTTGGCGGGTGTGGGAAAGTGTGGTTAGAGCTACACTCACACAAATAGCGGTTTTCTGTGTGAGCAGACAGTGAAATTCTCATTTTAAGACAACAACACAGTGTGTACCTCGAGGCTCGCCAGTGGCCAAACCACACAATGTTTAAATCATTTTGGCTTAATTGCTTTTTAACAAGGCTCCCTCCTGCGTTGACATTATACATTAACACTGTGGGTGCTGAAAGCTCGCAGTCTGACAAGTTTAGCCACGTTCAAATACGTCTGATTCACAATAACAAAAGGGAGACTTTTTTGTGAAAACTCCATTATGTGCCTTTTCCAGAAATACCAACAATAAAAGCAGAAAAAGCCTCCAAACTGTATTAGAATCCACTCCTGTGTCTCAAGATCTATCAAAAACACATTTAAATCGTTACTTTGTGTCCACGAATGATGTCCAAGTGTGGCATAAACATTGATCAGAGGTTGGCATATATAAGATAGGATGTGATCTGACCTTGTATCCAGTGATAGAGCAGCGCATGATACATGGTACAAACACAGGACTGCCACTCATAAACCCCTTCATTAGTAGAGCCAGACAGTGTGGAGCATGTATTTTACTACACACCCAACATTTCAGAGAGAATATAACCTTTGGGCGGGATGTCATAGGACCGGACTCACTGAGCTGCACTGTGTATATGTGTGTGTGTGACCTGTCTGTCAGTTAAACCTTACTTTGGGTTTTGAGTACATTTCCAAAATAACAATGTGCAGCACAGAAATTATAAAGCACTCAAGATGTACAATATATAGTTACGGAAACCAAAAAGCATTCGAGATGACTTCTGAAATGGCATTAAATCAGATGGCACACGCTTTGCGCACACAACGGCCGACCAAGGTATAGAAAAGTCAAAACAAAACGGAGACATCCTAATATCCTTGAATTATTTTGAAAGCACATCCCCAGATAGCTCTGACTGCGGTCATTGGGCATCTATTTTGGAGAGGCACAGTCTTAAATAGCTTCAGGAAATGAGGAGATGATGATGGACTTCTACTCTCTGCCTAAGCGCTGCTCGCTGAAAATAGGAGTGATGTGTTGTTTTCTACATGTCAGAAAGAAGGGAGCAGAAAATGATCAGTATAAAAGAAATGTTTACCAATTAGGTAGGCGCTGAAAGCAAAAAGCCACTGATCCACACAATAATAATATACCATATTTATACAGAGCAAAGCTAAAAAAAACCCTTAATTTTAATATATTTAATAGGACACCAAAATGCAAGGACATTAAAAAAAACCATCAAAAGATGAGAAAAGATGTGACTTTGTCAAGTTAAACAACAACTTTCATTTCTATTTTGGTCAAATTTGCAGCACTTGTTCACTTAGTAAAATACTACCCCACACAAGATAAATAACCAGTCATGCTGCAGGGCCTCTAATGTCCAGAGACCATAACAGTGAATTGCATTATGTATAATTTCCACCCCATCAGCCACATTGGAAATATTTTTTATCACTTCATTTGCCTTGTCATTTCAAAGGCAGATGTCAAGCCCCAGCTGTGAGTTTCAGGCGCCATCTTGTGGCTATTTGCATACAACATCTGTGATCACAATGAATTAAACACTTTCAGAGTTATTTAACGTTACAACAAAGAGCCAATCTTTCTTATGGTTTTATAAAATATGAGGTTCAATAAAGGCTTAATATTTATGTGCATGTATGCATCGTCCCATGACTTCTAAATGCATAGCTTTCATCCAAAATGAATTCTAGTTCATGAGATAATGACTAAGGTGTAAGGAAGTAAAAGGCATCATATTTATAAGTCATTACAATGTCACGTCTTTGTCTTGCTTCCATTTTTAATATAATATTTTACAGTATTTGATTTATTGTGAAAATCAAATATTATGTGTGTATGAGCGTCAACAAAAATTCACATTTAATAATGTTGGCATGTATTAAAATTTAATAACTTGCACAATCCAAAAGAAGAGAAATGATGAAAGCGCTGAACTCTGGCAGATTAACTTCGAGTACATTCAGAAAAATTATCAGACACTTACCAGCTTTCCATACCTTTTATCCATCAGACTGATAATAAAGTTATTTATTTATTTTGATCCCTTGTCAGAGACACTTACAGCTCTGACTACTTCTATGACTGCTACTTGTCTACTTGTATAACCTGCCTCTGTATTTCACGAGTTTACAAACATGATATATTTTGCGCAGTTGCACCACTATGACTGATAAAAATCTATTCATAGGTAGGCAGAGAGACACATAAACACCTGCCAAACTACTCAAAACTGCCTCAGTGGTAATTCCCAAGTCTCAGACATAGAAGTTAATTATTAATTTTCAGTAGTTTTGTAAACTTTGATGGGTCACAGATGGATTCCAAAAGTTATTATCAGCTGAGTTCTTTTAAAATCTCTCCAATCAGTTTGGACTTTATTCCACTCCACAGGAAATATAAACAGTAAGCAGTAATGTGCTGAAATGTGAAGAGGTCAGTGTAATCTTAACAGGCAGATGAGCTGCAGGGCAAAACTGAAAAGGTGAGAGCCAATTTGATCAGCAGGAAAATGACCGGCTTCTGTGTTGCCCTGGAGGGAGTTTACAGGATGTTTATGAATTGCGCTTAAGTGCTGTTAATCAAGTTATAGCCGATGGGGAAGCTTTGATGAATTTAGCATTGATCAGGAAAGGCCAGAGCTTCTACAATACCATCACTTGTCAGCTGGAGTAATGAAAGCAATGAGAGCTGCACCAACATCAGAACTCGATAAGTGTCTCAGCTGTGTAAGCAATATAGAAAAGGGCAGGAGAAAAACGTGGCGGAATAACTTCAACTGCTACAAAAGAAGCAAATGGAAATATAGTGAGATACATTTCCGTTCCTGCTGTGTGCAACTAGTTTAATGTTTCTTTTCAAATAAAAAGGTACACCAACAGGAGCAGCTGCCTCTGAATTCTTGTTGGCATAGGAAATCTAGATGTTAGGTTTTGCATTTTGAATGCACCAAAGTAAACCTGTTAGCAATCAACACCTGCTGCATGCTGTATATGTATTCATCGCTAGCACCAAGACTTATGTACATTACTTTGCAAAAGTCTTGAGCCATTCTTTATTTCTTCATGTTTTGCTTCCAAGGAGCCAGACTTGTAATATTTTAAAGTGGTTTGAGCAACAGTGCTCCAAGGATTTTCAAGGTGTGTCAATGTTTCTCTTTGGACATTGGCTACTTTTTCACTCATTTTTAGTACCTGACCATTTTTAGAGGGGTATTTTCTGTTTTTTAAGCTGCTTAACTCTAACCTATGACTCATCGAAGCATAGAAAAACACGAAACTCAAGGGATAAACCAGTGTTATTTATAGACATAACTGATAACTTTGCAAAGCACCAATGTCTTTAGTTGAATGTTTGAAAAATGCCAACAATAACACAATGTGACAGAAGTTTGGTAGTTTGGCACCAAGGTTATGTACCAAGGCTTTATACAGAGCTATTGTGTCCTTAAACAACTGAGGAAACTGGGCAGGAGAAGGACAAAATAAGAAGTGACAGACCTAGAAAACTATCTACAGCAGATGAAGAGTATCTGAAAGTAATTTCCTTAAAAAATAGGAAAAAATCCAGCAAGGCCCAACACAGGATCTGAGAGAGGCATCTGGACCTTCAGATGATGAATCTACTGTTAACTAAAGCCTCGTCAAAAATGATCTTAGGGGAGGGATGGCTGTTAAAAAGCCATTCATAAAGAAGGAAAACAGAGAGGAAAGGCTGAGGTATGCCAAATTACTGGAACTGGACTGAAAATCAGTAGCAAGAGTGTGGTGTGATGTGAGTGATGAGTCTAGATTTGAAAAAATCTGGTTCAAATCATTCACGCACACTATACTTAAGGATGAGGTTAGCAGAGAGGCATGACAGTGAATATTTACAGCCATCTATAAAACACAGTGGAAGCTCTGTCATGTTTTGGTGCTGAATTTCAGCCACTGGTGTTGGGATCTGGTCAAAATTGACGGAATTATGTTTTCCAGATGTAACACCATCTGGACAGCATCTGATTGGAAATGGCTTTAATTTTCCAGCATGGCAGTGATGCCAAAAACACACACATACTTGCCTCCACAGAGCCCAGACCCCAGTGTTAAGCAGTTTATGATCATCTTAAAACAAAGGGCAACTGACATTGAACAAAAGAGCTTTGAAGGTCCTTCAAGAAGCCTGAAGAATTATTACTGACTAAATTACTAAAATTTTACCTAAGAGAGTTCAGGCTGTGTTGAAAAATAAAGGTGGTAATACAGAATATTAACTTTTAAGCTTATAAACTTATGAATTTAGATTTTGCCATATATATTGTATTTTTATGTATGTTTCCACATTAATTGCTAATTTCCATTTTTTCCAGCAAAAATATAAAGAAATTAGCGTTAGTTCAAGACCTTTGCACAATACCATATATAAAAAGTGAAGACTGGAAAAAAGTCTAAAATATTATTTTGTGTGATATTTTCATTCCTTATCCTCTTAAACCCTTAGATAACACTTTAAAATGACTTTTTAAGCTCCTTTGGAGAGAGCCTGGGATAATTCTTATATAACCAATGATGGTTGTTGTGCTATCTATATTTTAAATATAATCAATTCAGTCATTATTGTTCTATATAAAAATAATTTAGGGCACTATGAATAGCCAAGCATTTGCAAATTATAACTGATGGCAGCACTGGGTGAGCTAGAATCTCCAGGAACACCACGCCATCAAACTTGTTTACCCGAGTAAAAGACGAATTCAAGCTATAAACCAAAACAAACAAAAACAGCAGCAATAACAAAAAAGAGAGCTTCCTCTCACAGTTTCGGTGTTTATCAAAGAAATGACCCTTACACCAGATGGTGTATGCTTGGTATAAACACCATTGCACAGCACCATCTAATGTGACTTCACTGAACCAACATTCAACCAGCCCCAATCTGCCCTGCAGCTTGCAACAGGGACAGATGGGAATAGTTTAGTGCTGCAGGGCAGACATGATCTAGTTTAATGAGTAAAAAAGCCAGAGTTCACAGAATAACAAAAATAATGACAACGGATTCTTGGAATAGGATGTAATTGCACCAGTACCTGTGATATGTGGTCACCGCCTCTGCATTTTGTTTCGGGATTACAGAATATGTGGTAACGGGACCCTTTTGTTGTAACATTAGTCATGAAATAAATCATTATATTTTGGCGTCAGGATCTGGAGGAAATGCAGAGTCCCACCCTCCAGGTCTGAGCATGCAATAAGCAATGGTGACGGATAGGTATTATGAGGAGTTTCCTCCTGCCTCCGTTAGGGATTTGCAATAATCTCCTTTAAAATGAGTCACTGGTAGATTACCATATTGCCTGCTGTAGGCCAGGATATCCTATATAGGCTATGCTAATAGGTGAAACAGGAGGTTCACTGGTGGACTTAGAATAGCTACAGTGCTAACCTGTGCCTGGGAAGCACTTTCCTCTGCACTATTAATGTATTAGATACTCCTGCTGTGCACACAGAAAGTCATACCTGCATGCTTATGAAATGGCTGCTGTTAAAAAAAAGGAAAGAAAATCTCTTTATGCATTTATGACAAGCAGTATTTACTGTGACGATCAGGATGATCTTTTTCACACACACTTGGGAGCAAAGATCAGCAAATATACCCATAGAGATTTATACAGCAATTTGAATACCATGTCTTCTCTGTGCACAGACCATGAATTCTTTATGGGGACCATTGTTTCATATTGTACAATTATCAGTGCGTGTTTCACTATACATAGATAGCGTTAGTTTGGAAGCTTTTTTGATCATCTGTGTTTTTGAAATTGAAGCCTCGTTATAACTGGTGTGCTGATTCTATTTTTCCAGAGCAGGTTGTCTGTGCAGCAAATAAAATGATCCACAACCCCGAGAGCGTCTTAGTTCCTCATGTGGATTAGGTTATTATACATTAGTCATAATAATATATGTTATAGTCATTATCATGATTGTGTAAGGGTTCGTTTTTAATTACGCTTATATATCTCAATCATTTGTAAACAAGATTGGCTAGTGAAACATGCACTGTGGGAAAAATCAAAATCCAATTTATGAATTATAAATATAGAGTTTCTACTCCTATTTTTCCATTTAATATGGATATTTGATTACAGGGTAATTTCAAAAAGAATCTTTTCTGTGAAGTTTCCTCCGCTTCTTTCAGTAAGACTGAATGCGAAGAAAATCTGCAGCTATGTGGCACTACCTACTCTGCAGTGACACTACATTCTCAGCAAGCTAATGCATTTACTACACTTGCTTAAGAGGCGTCAGGAGTGTCTGAAGCTCTTTGCACTGATTAAACTAAAGGCCAGAAACAAGGCCTCAAAAGGGCAATTAGAATAAGCATGCTGCCACGAGCTAGCATACAGACAGAGCATGACCCTGTACATTTGTTTGGCGCATACATAGCACTTCTAGCTTTGCAGACTCCCTGGTGTATGAATAATTACCATGCATAAAACCTTTAAAGATTTATGAATCTCTGTGAAGCACAGCAGTATTTCTGTATCATGATTCACATCCGCAGGTCTATTACAGAATTACTGCTGCAGAAAATGACTTCACATAAACACAGACTTTGGCAGAACCTGTTTTGGAGGATATATAAATACATTTAAATGAACCCCGAGGTTAAGATTATACGATGCAAGGCTATAGAAATACTGCTTGCAACTTCTGTGATCCGTTCTGTAACTGAATTTCTACATATCTGGCTTACTGAGAAGGCAGTAACATTTACAGAAATAAACATTTAGGAAATTGTAAATTATAGTACAATTGTGCATTGTAGTACTGCAACCTTAAATGTTCATGAAAGGTCACAAGAACATGAATTAAAACAAGACTGAAAGCCTACAGGCATGATGGTTTAAGTTAAACCTGAGGTACACTCACCAGATGGTTTATTAACACCTGTTGTGTCAGGAACTGATTGTCTGTCAAAAAGCGATTAAATATGGCCTGTATTTGTATAGCGCTTTACTAGTCCCTAAGGACCCCAAAGCGCTTTACACAACTAGTCATCCACCCATTCACACACTGGTGATGGCAAGCTACATTGTAGCCACAGCCACCCTGGGGCGCACTGACAGAGGCGAGGCTGCCGGACACTGGCGCCACCTGGCCCTCTGACCACCACCAGTAGGCAACGGGTGAAGTGTCTCGCCCAAGGACACAACGACTGAGACTGTCCAAGCCAGGGCTCGAACCGGCAACCTTCCAATTACAAGGCAAACCCCCAACTCTTGAGCCACAATCGCCACAATAACATTAAGATTCATGATCTATTGGCCTGTAATATGTGAAACATATGCCAAATGTATCCATCATGGATGATATCAAGCCATCTACAGCAGCAAACAATATTCCTGTGACAAGGTAGAAGCTGTTTAATATATCCAATATTTATCCAGTTAAAGAGTATCAGTGACATTAAAAATGTCTTCTTTAAGAAGGATTTTGTCAAGAGGGTAGGAGAAATTGGAATAAATATAACATAACAGTTCTATAGAGGTTTTTAAAGTCTGGTTGGTTATAGTGTTGGTCCTGTATTACAGAGTCATAAAGATACTAGCAAAACATGTAATTTATTTGTAATTTTATATATAACCCCTTTGTAAATCCAGCTGACTACAGTCTATTTACCAATATCAACAAAGACATTACACATAAAAAAAACACTAGATGCACATCTATGATGCGACTCTCCCGGCAACTCAAAGTTTGGGATGATCTCAAAGAGTGTTGCTATATGGTGCGTCCTGATCTTTTGATACAAGGAAAGGTGGATCAATGATCAGGCAACATTTTTCCAATATTCTGTTGTCTAGTGAGCTGGTGTGAAATATAGCCTCAGTTTCCCGTTCTTGGCTGACAGGAGTGGCACAAAGTGTAGTCCTCCGTTGTTGCAGCCCATCTGCCTCAAGGTTTAATGTATTTTGCATTTGTCTTTTGAGCTGCTCAAGAGAAACTAAACTGCTACTTATTGAACATTTTGTCATTTTCAGACCATTCTTTTAAACGGTCCCTAGATACAGTTGTGCAAGAAATCAGCAGCAGTTTTGGCGGCATGATTACCAGAGTCACAAAGACTCATCCTCTTTTTGCAGTTAATTTACAAAACCTTCCAATTGATTAATCTATCAGCTCACTGATGAGAAACTTCAGTAATAATCATGGTGGCAGACTAGCATGAATCATTGCTTTTTTCCCCCTTTTTTTTTGCAAATGTCTGCCATTTTTTTCAAACATTTACACATTTTTGTACTCTAAATAATAAATATAAATGGCAAGTAAATCCCATTTGAAGAGACTGAATTGCGGGTATGCTCAAGCTTAACCTTCTTTTAAAGAGAATTGTCTATTCTTAATGCTGTAATTTAATCTACTAAGTGAAATGATCAGGGTGAGGAGTGAAGCAAAAAAAGGTTTTGGACATAATCCTGTGACAAACGGAAACGCTTAGTAGAAATGCTTCCATTATTCATTGGGCCAGCTTTAATCCAATTCATTAGGAGAATTTCACAAAAGGAGATCGGTGAAGTCCTCTTATGTCCTTTTTTTTTTTCTTTTCTTGTTAAGATGAGGGGGGCACAGATGCATTTCATATCCAAAGAAAATTAATTTGCATTCTTGTTAGGAATGCTCCTGTTTCATATTAGTACGGTATACACATAGAATAAAATTTTATACAAGAATTGGCAAAAAAACAGTGCATAATATTGTACCCAAGAGCAGCACTGTGCACTGAGCTGACAGGAGTGCTGTTCTCCTGTCAGCTGTGAAGGTTCCTGTGAATGTGCATGCAGAGTGGACTAGCAAAGAAATCAGGTGGCTGTTGAGACACAGTAAACACAACATACACGTGAAAATTAAACAACCTCATCTTTATGTTTTTGGGTTGGTCTTGCTTCTATGTATGCATTTTTTTCTCTTTTCCCAGTGCAGAGATCATTTTGGATCCTTAAATACACCGGGCTTGTTGTTGTAGGAACAAGGTTTCCTCCTGACCTATTTATGGAGCATCTTTTCAAGCCGTTTCACTCGCATTCAGCTGCTGCTCTTTCTGAACATGAGCCGATGTAAAGAATTTGACTGACATTCTCGTGGTGTGAATGAGTGCAAAACACTTATTGTCAATGCTATTCTGGATGTGGTAGATGTGCAACGCTATGATAAACCAAGAATCAAACCAAGGATGTTATTAAGATTTTCATTTACAATTTTCATTTTGCCTTTTTTTCCCCCTCTAAGCAGGTTGTGCTGATAGTTGAGAAAGTAGGCTCAGTGCTGTCAGTTTCTTGCAGTTCCAGTCATACTTCCCACAGCTTTTCAGAAATACAGTAGCTATCCACAACCCCATGTTTGGTGACCTGTCATTGCTCTCCTTTAAAGTGAAAGCCCACTCGACAGAGAAAGCATCATTCTGAAAGCCCTCTTTCTGCAGATGCTATATTGTTTTGAGATTACTGCAGAGTTCTGCTACTTTCTTCCTCATTATACAATTGAAGGGCTGTCTTTATAACCTCAAACAGTATAATAAAGGCATGCAATGATGTAGTTTCATGTTTGAATAAGACTCAGCTGCTATTAACATAATCCTTGTTGCTAAAAAACCTTCATGTTGAGCATAGGGCAAAGTGGCAGAAATGATAAATGCCAGAAATTATGCTTCACAAAACAATAAAATAGGCAGAGCTTTATTGTTGAATGTGATACATGTTTTTGGTTTTCCTTCCACTGTCATGACATGATCAGACTGAACCTGCATCATGTAAAGGGACTGAAAATATCACATTCTGTAGGTACAAATGTCCATATAAAAACACTATGATCACACCGTCATATTTCACTGTTGAAATACAGCAATGACAGTCATGTGGCTATTATGTCTTTAATGTCATATGTTAGACTCTTCATATCTGTTAGATAGAAAATAGACAAAAATAATTTCATATATTTTTCATAAATTCTCAAAAACATTACCGAGTGATCACAACATAAAATAATCAGTAACAATTTGAATTATTCGCAAGTACAACCCCATTAGCAAAATAACTTTCTTTTCCCACATCACAGACTACATTACCACAATTTCTTCATATTTCTTTAAAGTACCTTTAACAGCATAGTGTAATGGACAATCTCTGATCTGTTTCAGGAAAAAAAAGATAAACCGATGCAAAAAAAAAGGATTCACTCCATAAAATAAGTCCATCTTCTGTGCTGAATAAAATTAAAAGTACACTCAAGCACTCTTCACATATAATTTCATATTTCTTTGAGGCACTCATTGCCTTTCAGCTCAATGTTCCCACCTGTAACGGCCCTGTTGGTGATAAACGCTTGTTACAATAAGCTTTAACAGATTAGGACTAAATAAAATGTGACTATAAGGGCAATCACCCATCTGTGATTGGAGCTTATCCAGCTTAGGCACACATTTTTATGACCAAGAAAAAAAAAAAAAACACTTGATAGAGAATGGAAAATAACCAAAAAAGGGGGATCAATTTTTCAGCATGGCCAGTCAGAGTTTTGTCATTGGTATGTGCAGGTTGTTCCAAGGTCCCATCCACAATTCCTCCTCATCTGATAATGTGTGGTCACTGTGGGACTCCAGTGTCTCCCTACTGTTCTTGTGGTTGTCAACTGAAGTCTCTTGCTGCTCAGTGACACACGGGCCACTGCTGTTTCTGTCAATTGTGGCCTTGGCAATATTGGTTTTGGACCCAAAACTTTTAAGCTCTTTAATGGTGGAACCCAGGGAACTACAAGAGGACCGAGTGTTGAGGTTGATGTCCATGTTGGAGGGAACACTCGTACCTCTTTCATTTTCTGCTTCGTTTCCCATGTCCTCAACACTAATAACCGGAGGCGGTTCTTCATGTGTTACGCCCAGCTTTTCTAGTTTTTTAAAATGCTTACCCAGCCGACATGGAGAACCCATCTTTAGGTTGTTTAGATGAGGCGGTCGCCTAGTTCGCACAATAGTGCCATTCTGTGCGAGGTAGATATTCCCGTTTATGTTGCTGTGGCTGTTTGGGAGTCTGTTCCGTTGCGTCTCTGTGCTGCTGTCCTCTGCAGTGGAGCTGGTCTCGTTTTCCCGATCTACAATCAACTTAATCCGCTTCTTTCTCCCAGGCTGAGGAGAAAGTGGAGGGTTATTGTTATTATATTTACTTTTTTTAAGAGTGTGCAGTAAGTGAAAAATAATTTTAAAAAAACCCACACACAGAAACAAGTACTGTATAATTTAAAAAAAAAATGGGAAAAAAAGTTGTTTTGAAAAGAATTTGCAGTAACTGTTTAAACCAGAACCTGGCTAAAACCAGCTTTATCATTTTTTAAAGTTTCTGTTCTGTGCTAGACTTGCATTTTAGTGAGAAATTTCGTGTTTCCATAGAAAACGACAACCACACAGTAATAATCTGAACATCACAAGAAACACAACCTCCCAAAAAACACACTGAGCAATAAGTCATGCAAATTTCCACTCTAGAAACACGGCAAGAAAACATGAAAGAGAACAGAAAGCCAAAGATGTGAGAAAGAGAGATTCCAATATTGCAGCAGGAAAATCAGGTCCTTTCTTGCTAAGGGGAAATGAGGAAAAAGTGAATGTGAACTCTCTAGAGGCAAGCAATATTTCTTCACTCCCATGCAAGGGTAATTGATTTTATTCACTCTTACTTCACAGTGGACAATATATCTCTCTAGAAGGCAGTTGACTTTCCCTCAGAATCTGAATCAGCATCGGATGTTTCTTCAGTTTCTTCTGAGCTCTTTGATGCACTGCGGGTCCCTGATCCAGAGTCCCTGACTGAGGATCTGTCAGAGGAGATGGCATCCTCGTCCACCTCTGTGATAGGAGACAGTCCTCCGTATGTCTCTTCCGAGGTGTCACCAATGCTTCTGATCTCAGAGTGGGCAGGAGGACCAGTGTAGGACGTAGAAGGCCCAGGGTCTCCGGATGCCACACTGGATCTCCTAGATGATCCTGAATCACTGAGTTCGCTGGTGGACTCTTTGCTCTCGTCATCAGCCTCAGAGTCTTCCTCATCCTCCTCTTCACTTTCCTCTGTGATTGTGTCCTCAGATCCACGGCTCACAATAGACTTTCGGGAACTTCGGCTGCCACTAGTTGACTTGGAACCGGCTGAGCTCATGCTGCCCAAAGAACTCACGTCTGAACCAGACGTTTTTCTCTGGCTGGACCGGGATAATGAGCCTTCACTTCCTGAACCTGATTCTGGCTCACTGGCTGTCCCTGTCCCCGACTCGGCTTCACTGAGGTCCCCGCTGGACTTCTCTGAGGTTACTGCTGATGATCTAACACTTGAGCCAGATAAAGATGCAGCAGTACCACCGCTACCACTGCCACTCTCACTTGTACTTTCACTTCTGCTACCACTGACACTGGAACTCCCACTGACACTCTTTCCAGAAGCACCACTCCCCTTGCTGGCTTCAGTCGCAGAGGATCTCGTGGAAGAACGAACAGAAGAACCACTTTCTCTAGTGCTGCCTGAAGCTTCCTCAGACTCGTCTTCAGAGTCTTTCTCTGTTTCTGAATCCTTTTCTGTGCTTGTTCCCCCCTCTGTTGCTGAGCCTGTTCGTGATTCTGTTTCTTCCTCAGACTGTGACTCTTTCTCGGTGTCTGACTCTTTCTCAGTTTCTGACTCTTTCTCGGTTTCTGACTCTTTTTCGGTTTCTGACTCTTTTTCGGTTTCTGACTCTTTTTCTGTAGCTGATGACTTCTCTGATTCTGACTCCTTCTCTGACTCAGATTCTTTCTCACTGGCAGATTCCTTATCCGTCTCTTCTTCTTCAGACTTGGACTTGCTTTCCTCATCAGAATCTCCTGGCTCTTCATCAGGCTCTTCCTCTGAGTCCACGGTGCTTTCATTGGCATCATCCCGGTCTAAATCAACTTTGAGATAATCTCTGTCAACACTGCTTTTCTCTGAGGTTTCATCGTCAGAGCCCTTCTCTTTACTGCTTCCACTAGCACCTGCTTCTTGCTCACTTTCTGTCACACTAATGGACACTTTAGACTTTCTTTCATCCTCACTAGCTGCTTGTGAGGCTTCCTCATCTAGTTCACTACCAGTGGCTGAGCCACGACTCACACTACTCTGTGACTTTCTTCGGACCTGCAACTTTGTGCCCAAGTTGATTTTCCTCAAGACTTTCCCAAGCTTGCTACGGGCATCAGACTTGCTGTCTATTGGTCCCATAACTGCTGGTCCATCAGCTAGACTTTCCTGGCTGTCAATACGGCGAGCAGACATCAGTTTGGCATAATCCTTGTCCGTCTTCCCGGCGCCAAACATCTTGAACATCCTGGCTTTTTTCCATGGAGATGTGCCAGAAACACTGGCATCAGATGGCTGCTCTCCTCCCTTGCTGGCAGCCAGAAGTTTGCTGAGTTTCATGACAGACTTCAGTTTCTTGGCAGCGTTAGAAGGCTCACCCTCCTCTGCTGGCTCAGCTTGTTCAATTTCATCCTCTGGTGGCAAATCCCTAAACGCAACTCTCTTCTGCGGACCTCTACCTCGCATGCCACCACGGCCCCTGCCTCTGCCCCGGCCCTAAGATAATCACATTTCATTTAGCAACCATGAATTTGTGAATATAAAGCCATCGTGCTGCATAGGTTTCACACACATTACTGTTCAGTAATACCTTGAACACACAACTTATTCAAACAAATATTTGAGATAATACTCAAGATAATAAGTGAAAGTCTGAAATTCACATTCAAGCAAGGGTAATACCTCAGGGCCATGTGGACTGTAGTAATACCCATCATCCTCCACAATAACCTCTCCATATTCATCATACATGGGTGATATCAGCCTCCGCCGACTGCCATACTGAGGAAACTCGTACCTATAGTTGTTCACAGAAAAGGGATTAGAATTAGTTTAGGCTGATGATTAGTTGAAAACACCAAAGTTGACACACTGCAATATTAAAAAAAATAAATCTCTACCAGATTTATTACTTTAATATCAAAGATCCACTGTATCATGTAAGGGACCTGTTATTATTAGTGATAGTAAATATTCTGCATTGAAAAGGAAGATTGTCAATCTCCTATGGGAACAGGAATTATAGCAATATACTCACAAAGAATCAAGCAAGCTAGAAGGTTATTTACCCCATATCAATGTTTTAAAACCTGCATTGTATTTACAGTACAGTGTGATTTGCTCAGTAGCTAATAGAGGGGCTTAGTTTTGCTGTCTGGAATTCTTTCCATTATTATTTTTCAAGTCCTTTCTCTAAATTGCCCTCAATTATATCAGGCTGATCCCATTAATTACTGCTTTTGGTTGTTGTTAATATAACTGAGAACATCTTTGGTCAGACAGACAGTAATTGCTGTGGTGATTTACTGCACTTTTTGAAATTACTTTTCAATTTAGTGAGAAAGCAAACAAGAGGGGGAAAGCATGCAGGCTAAAAGGCTAAAAGAGTGTTCCTCCAAAAGAAAAGAAGACAAAACAAATATTTCAGTATATTTGCCTGTGTTTGTCAAAATCCTCTATTGAATTACAAGAATGCAACCACATGTAGAAATGGAAACTGTAACAAGCAATAACTAAAAGCCCATTAAAAGCACGTGAATTTAATTAGCTTGTTTAAAGACCACACGCTGTGTATGCAGAATGCTAACAAAGAAACACAAGAGAGAAGAAAAAAGTGTTAACGGTCAAATGACATAACATCGTATGGTAGCCGCAAACTTTTAAATATATAAATCAAATTTTGCTTTACTATATAATATGAGGCTGTACGCATTAATGCGGTGGTTTAATGCCTCACCTAGGATGTGAGTTAATATTTACTTTAAAATACTAAATTAGAGAGGTGGCTACCCTTCACGTCTGCTGTAAGGCCCGCGCAGTCTGGTGACTGCAGCATTAAAAGCTTAACTGCTAGTAAAGTTTGCCCCTCATCTCAAATAGGAGCAGATCAAAGTCTTCACATAGTGATGGTACACTCACTGGCAGTGGCAGCTTTTACCAAAAAAAAAAAAGTGACATGTCATTAAAATATAAGTCCAGCTTGTTAGAAATGAAGGTGTGATTCAGACAATAATTAAGCTGGCTGGTGAGAAACTACAGAGGCAATTACAACACTTGATTTCACTACGCACAGTTTTTTTTCCCCTAGTTTGTTAGATTTTCGTTCAGCGATTTAAGGCTGGAAGATATAAAAGCTTCTTCCCGTTTTGATAAAAGTTGCAGCATAATTCCCCACAGCAGCGCAAGTCACCTGCAACAGAGCAGGAGCGTTTAATGAATAACAATTTCTCAGCAGCTGTTACAGCTTTGAGTTCCATGTTTTTCCTTTTTAGACCATATGGGCAAAGTAACCGGGCAGCCAAAACAGCCTTTATCCATTAAGCTATGGGAAGAACATTCAGACTCTCAGGTGCCTGACTGAAGGGAGCATAACTGATCTCATTTTGGCAGGAGTAAAGAGGGCAAATGCTTGGATGGTATGTAATACTGAAGGGGCAGCTTAAGTTATGTGCATCATTTTATTCTGAGCTTCTTTGAAAATCTCATAATTCTCCAAGGATCTCGGCTCTCAAAGAGAGCTAGAAGGCAAGGTCAGGATGAAGAGGTCCTAATGATGTAACTTAAGAAAAAAAAAAACTTTAAATGAACCAAGGGAGATCAGGTCCATGGATTAGAGTACAACTGATTAGAGATAAAACAGTCAGTCGGCTGCATGCTCACCCCTGGTCATAATTATAGTAGTCCTGTGTGTAGTAGTCCTGGCCAGGGTCGATACCTGACTCCATGGAGAGTTCCTGCGTTTCAGAGGGGCAGAGAGAGAAATTACTCAGCACTCCTCACAATAAGACATCAGAAGATGAGCAGCAGCAGCACAAAGGGTGGGGGGCATGCACAGCAGAATGACCACAATTGCTTTAAATTTAGAAAAGCAGGTGTGTTTCTACCTCAGGTCTCAGAAGAGATGGCCTCAGCAGTTGCTGTTGCTGCCAGAAGTTAGTAGAGAAGGATAAGGTAAAGGAAGGGACAGGCAGCAGAGAAACAAACACGCGACAGACCTCAATCTACTTCAGATTTAAAGCCAGACAAAGCTGGACTCACTGAAACATCTACGGAGAAGGAAGGTGAAAAGATTGATAAATTATTGATGGAAACAAAGCAAGGAAGGAGAGTGAAGATCCCAGCCAAGCAATGGAGATGAAAGAAACTGCGCCCAATAAAAAGGAAGGAAGAAAGAAAGAAAGAAAACATCCTGTGCTTATCTGACACTGACAGTTCAGATGATTTAAAAGATTATTCGAAAGGAAAAAAAGACTTTAATGTCAAACTGACAAAAAAAATCACACTGTTTGGTTCCTGATTAGTTATTTTTCCACCAGAGGAGAAAAACTCATCCAACTGCTTATCTGCCATTTGACGGGAACATTGGAGAATACAAAAGACTCTCAAAAATCAAACCTAAACTGTAATGTCAGTGTCAGAACTTCTATCACCGCGATCTCATCTTAATCTCATTCACTGTTTTCCATAAAGTGAATCGCAGATAAGAATAATGGGATATAAGCTTCCTCATGCTTCCTCTAGTGTCAAAATGTCTGAGCACAACAAAAAGGTGTAAACACATCACGATGGGAATCCTTACCTGTCGGCCGTACCCTCGCCTCCTGCGTGTCACAGAAAGGAGAAAGATAAATAATGAATATAGACTGACAGCAACATTTCAAGTGCTTATAGATAAATTAAATGTTAAGTCTAGTGTGCCTACGTTCTGCTGACCAGAGAAGAAATAACAGCTTTACTTACTCTGCATTTTCAAGTGTTAAATTACAGCGTTGCAGATATTGTTCTGCTTTAAAAAAGGGTGCCTTAGGCTGCAATGTTATCACGCTGGTGTGGGCTGTTTTTTTTTTCTCTCCCTCTGTTATCTCACCCAAACAGGAACAATAAAAAAAATACAATAAATGCAAATATGAAAAGGGCTGGGAAAATTTGAAAGTCAGTGTTTATAAAGTCATATCTAATGAATCTACCAGCAGATATGAAAAGGACATTGTGATAAAGGGCAGAATTTCTGACTCAAAGAATTTTAATGAAAATGTCTTTGGTTATCACGTCATAATATGCCTACAGAAAGTAATGAATTTATTTTCTAATGAATTGGGGGAAATCTTAGAAATGTCACTATATTAACCACATGAAAAACAACTCAGAACTCCTCCTGAGGATAAAAATGCGTCTGCATTGCCTTCAGTACGAGTGAATGAAACGGCAAGTAATGGAGCAGCTCGGCTGAAAGCTCCAGCTTCACGGGCGTACAACTGTAACCTGTCTGGGCCCATAAATGATGATGACTCTCACACATTCAGATATATGGCCAAGCAATGATGTGAGATTCCTCTGGAGAGTTGTAATCTGTTATTATGGGCAAGGACCAGGGGACAGGGCAGAGCCATATGCCACACCTCCCAGGCAGAGTGGACGATGGGACTGGGATCTGATGGATGACCTGTTGGCTTGGCTGCTGGCTACTGCTGTTTCATGCAACATGAAGAAAAATGGCCCAGTGCACAATAGCCATAGGAAGTTTGCACAAGAGAGGAGTTGGCAGAAGATGTGTGATGAAGAAATGTTATAGAAAAAGAGGTAAGAGTGGTGAACTCAGAATTACCGCAAGACTGGAATATTGAACAGCCTTGTATCATATCTATAACAGGAGGGTGATGTTGGCTCTGTTAATAAGTAGCTTTACTATCTGGCGGTGCAGATATTTACATGGAGACTAAAAATAGGATCTTTATCACTCTGCTGGTACAACAACATTTAGTAAAGCAAAGATAAACATGAAAAGGTTGAAAAATATAAAGATGAGGAGCTTGTTTTTTAAAATTAGATATGTAACTGGAGTGAGCGCCCTTTTATCTTAGCAAACAAACAGAAAAACAAAAAGAAATGGGGAAGTATAATCACATTACCACTATCTTTGTGCAGAGATAACAAAGCTATCTATCAAAGCTCACAAATTAGCAGGATGCTATATTACTAGCGATCCATTAACTGTCTAGCCAGGACAGGAAATGGCCAATTTTCATCATTCACAGGCACAACTGGTTACTGGCTGGTCAGTCTCACATATGTCCGTTATAAGCCACTCTAGTTCATGCGTCACAACATGCAGACAAATACAACTATTTGTGCTGTGAGTGTGCACAAACTTCTACAGAGTGAAGACACCAGGTTTACTTGGTTTTAGTGCACTAAAACATTTGTAACAACGAACCTAATCAGACACCTAAATAGCCTCACAGCTGAGCATGGACATTTTAAAGAAGCTAACAAAGACAAAGTGGCAACAGCTAAAGCTATTCAGGGCTCACAGCCAGCGGCCTCAGTAAGAGCCTCGGTATTAGTGAAGGATCAAAGAAGTTATGAGGAAAATCATGGAGACAATAAGATAAAAGAGTCAATCTCCTCTTAGCTGGTAAATTTCTAAACATAATAGAAAGTCTACTAGGTGTATGAAATTTGTTTTGTTACATAAATCTGCTGTACCTGCTTTTGCCAGTAAGGTAACATATGTCAAATAAAGGTGGGTGTACAGCAACACATTTTCAGTTAAATATTAGAACGTCTAGTAGAAAAGCACTTTATTTTCAGTTTTTTTAAGGGGGAGAGAAGATCTTGCAACCTACTCATACTTGAGGAAAATTGTGAAGTTGAATCATTTCTTCTTATTATTATTTTCTTATTGTGAAAATTATATTTTGCATTGAAAAAAGCTGATTTTTGTTAGCAAATGCTGCCAGTTATAGTTCTTAGAAAAAAATCAAAACAGCCAAAATCTAGTATTAATCTGAATCTGCCAAGGATATTGAGGTTGATGCATATCTATTTATCAAATGCTACTTTGTTTTTTTAGCTGTAACCCAGATATTATACCTAATTTATTGTGGCTTTTGGGTGTGTTTGTTTCCTTTGGACAGAGCTGTTTCTTTATAACAGGATTTAGTTAAATATCTATTATGTGGACCGGAATAGAAGGATTATTTTCTAATGTAACTCACAGAAAGACACCTGCAAATCACCAAATGTTTAACTTTTCTTAACAAACAATAAATCTGGTATAAAGCTGCTTACTAATAAGCAATTTTTGTGCACACACCCGCTGTTTTCTATAGGAACAGCGGGTGTTCCTATAGCTGCCTATAGCTGCAACTGTATTTTCTCAGTTGCAGCTTAGATAATTCTACTAAAAACATAGCACGTTATGTGTATGTTACTCTTGACTTTGACTGTTTGGTTTTTTTGCATTCCCAATCAAAACCTTTTCTGAGAATAATTCTCTAGAAATAAACTTTAGCTTTCCTTTCTTTATTTTTTTTTTTATATTACTGCATTGAACTGTCAGCTGGAATGCAAAACAATATTGATAAAACCAACTGTAAAAAAGAATATAAAGAAGACAATCCATTAAGACGGCTCTTTGGGTTGAAAGAAACAGCGTGTGATCACCTAGCCTCTTTGCAAAAGAGATTACCCCATGCAGTGAACATGGAATACAGAATTAGAGGACCTTCGATCGGCCCATCAGGGGAACATGTGATGAATCAAACATTACATTGCTCTGGAATTGAGGTATGCTAAGACCATTTGCCTTAGGGCATGGAAGGTGAAACAAACACATGAAGGGTATATAGCAGGAAGACAGAGCGGAGAGAAAGTGAGAAACCTGAACACAAGAAGAAGAAAAAAAGAAGAGAGCGGGAGCAGAGGCTGCATTGCAATGAGTCTAAAGAAGGTAATAGAATCTCCAGAGGACCAAAAGGAAAGATTAACAAGAAGAGGCCAAGGATTGGAAAGTATCAGAACTAACTGCAGGGAGAGGGGCGGTGTAAGAGACAGAGAAACGCAGGCAGGCAGAAGGTCAGAGGAATAGAAAAGGAAAGGAGAGAGTAACAGTAGTTGACAGTCCCACAGGCAGCAGCCCTGGTTAACGATTGATTGCTTCTCTAATTAGCCTTTTCCAGAGTGCAGACGAACATCACAGTGACTACTTTATCATGCTGAGAGGATCTTTGCGGACATGTGAATAGACAGGTCCCCCAGCGGTTGGCTCTCTTAATTCAACATGAACCTCCTGGGATCAGCCGATGTATATCTTTTTATAGCTTCAACCAACATATGAGGCTTTCAAATAAACGTAGCTGGTACAGGCATTCACTTGTTTGAATAAAGACACTGTGTACAGCTTGTCATATTATATTATCCCGTATTTTTCGTTTGCTTCAGTATACATATTTTTGATTCTTTATGTACATATTTCACAGAATCCCACATCTCTAAAGGCTAGATTTCATTTTCAGTCACCATGTTATGTACTTAAATACACCTACAAGTAACACTTTCTGAATATGGGATTACCCTCACTGAAAACTGAGAAGCTTATTCCATAGATTTACATACCTTTGGGAAATTGGTGAAAACAGATATTGGAAAAAAAAAAGTCTAATATTATGTTGTTCTTCTTGCCTGATTTGGATTCTGGATGAAGCAATTGCATACTAAATTTTCATGCTCTTATCTCAGAGAAGAAGTAAAAGAACAAATTCAAAATCCCCAATATGAAGCCAGCCAGTGGTTGAAGAAACAGACCCCAGGGCTGTGGGACTTGAAAAAATGCTATTTAGTATAATTTAATTAAAATAGTTTTGGCTATGAAATGTTAATGTTAAGATTAAGATGGTGCATATGTATAACATGCTGAACCGACTAATCCGTGAACTCAGGGGCATACTTAATGCTATCACAGTCCTCATACCAGTTCACATAATTAAAATGTGAAAAAAAAGCCAAACCCATACTAAATATGCAAGCCTCTTTTTTTATACTGCTAAGAAAGGATCTCAGTACATTCCTTGGCTGATGGCTCTAGAATTTGAAAAAAAAATGACATGACTAAAGCATATACCAACTGTATACAACATAAAATGCAGAAACAACAGGAAAAAAAACAGGCATGGAAATGTAGAAATGAACATAATGAGAATATGGAGACAAAGGAAAAGTCAGAACACAGTGGACTGAGAAGTAACCTGCTCACTGAGCTCAGCAGTGTTTGGACTGTTTGAGTTCAGTTGGCTTGTCTGCTGAATGTCTGCTGCTACGTTCGGTTTACTTGCAGCATTTCCAGCACAATTCACACTTGTTGGGTTGATTTGGACTTCAGAGCTGGAGTTGTTTGCTTTTGGCATGCTCTGCTCCTCACTGGTGTCAGAGCTTTGCAGTTTGTTAGTACACTCTGATTCCTCAGTCACTTGTGGTTTCGTGCTAAACTTGGGCGTCTTACAATTTTTGTCTACTTGGCTGTACAGGTTGGCAACAGACCTTTCTATGTCAGCTAGATTCTGGATGTTTTTCAGGATCCCTTTAAGCTCCTTCCTCCCACCGTCAGCTTGTGATGGTGAAAGCGGAGGGGGGTGTTTTCGTTCGGAAACGGGGCGAAGGGAAGACACGGGCGGCAAAGAGGTTGGGATAAACTGAACGACTGGGCGTGGCTGATTGCTAGTAGGTGATAGAGAGGGAGGCAGAGGTGGTGGGGGCGGAAGAGTGATGTGTTTATTGACAGGAGGAGGAGAAGAGGACTGAGAAGTACATTCAGGTTTATGAAGGGAGGAAAGTAGAGGTGGTGGAGGAGGAGGAGGAGGGCTCGAGGGAGGAGGTGTGGGCGGAAAAGGTGGACGTGGCTGCTGCTGCAGTGGAGGAGAAGGCGGTGGATTTTCTGGTGGGTCAGGTATGATCTCCACAGTGATATGGCATGGCTCCTCTGTCAAATATTTGGAGATGCCAAACGTCTTGAGAATAGGCGCAGTTGATTTCTGGCTAGCCAGGGGGAAAGGCTCATCTCCCCGGGTAATGCTAAAGTTGGGGGGCACATCACTGCCCACAGACATTGGACTGTAGGGGTAATCCATAATGGATAGCAGAGCCTCTGAGGTCAGCTCCAGCATGTCATCACTGTCTCTGTCCCTGACAAGGATGGAAGAGAGGGAGCCTGCGGGTGCTCTATTTTGCTTGAGGGTTTGCTCCTGGAAGCCCCGATGCCCAAACTGCCCGGCCTGCTCACGGAATGACAACTTGGTCTCTGTGCTCCCACTCGCGTGAAGTATGTCTGAACTCGCTGGCCTTTGCTCGCCACTCATGCCTGCCTGGAGTATCTGCAGCTCCCATTTGGCTGGGTCTATAAGAGCCTGTCTCCTTGGTACCTCATAACCATGCTGTCCTCCATGAATGCGACCAGGCATTGACCAGACGAACCCTGACCCTGCTGTGTGGGGAGGAGAAAAGGAGAACCGCTTTTCAAATGGGCTCTCCCCACGTGCGTTAGGACTGCAGAGAGGAGTGTTATCATCATAGACAGGGTTGTGGGTGGTGAGTGGGCTGTGGTCAGAGAGGAAGGTCACGTTGCTCTCTGACTTGGGTAAGTTGACACGGAGTGCTCCGTTGCTGCGGGCTGCAATGGCACGACAGGCAAAGGTGCTAAGAATCCTCTGGTGGTCAGCCTCCTCAATGACAGAGTTTTTAGCCCTGCCCCGGCAAAAGATGGAGGTGAAGAAGAAAAAGACTTGAAACAGATAAAGACTGATAGGTTTGAGCTGAATAAAGCAAAGAAACAAAGGGTGAGGCAAAAGCAATTGTGCGAAAATATCTTGACAGACAGTCTCTCGTAGTACTGTGACTCAGATTTTTGTAGTTAAGCAAACAAAGAAATTTGTTTTGGGTTTTGGATGATTAAATATCTGCACAGTATAAAGTAACTAAAGCGCATCTGCGTTTATAAGAAATCAAAATAACAATGATTTGAATAAACTTTGCAAACTTAAAGAAATTACAAATCAAATATTGAAATTGTGAAATTATTACACTGAAATATATGAGCTCAGTAGCCATGATGAACCTATGCAGGATGCATTAGTGCCATCGGTCACAGCACAGAGAGATGTAGAGAGCAGTGAAACTAAGAGCAGCACAGTACAAAAGGACACAACAGTCTAATGGGACGCAAGAGAGGAGACATCTATGGCGATATCTTATGAAATGCACTACCTCTAAACAAAGTAAGCCTTCTCTTTTCCCTCACAAGAATGAAGTACGTGCATGAAAACCCACTAGGTCTTTCAACCCTTCATCAAGATAAATTACCAAACAAACTATGCCACTTAAATTCCAGAATTTAAGTATATTAATTATGTGCATATGTTTAAAAAAACAAACAACTAAGCAGGCAGGGTAACAAGGACATTTTTCTTGCAAAATTTACACACAATACTGTTCATATTTATTGATCTCTGTCATGTTTTGGCATTACTTACTGCAGTCTGAATCCAGAGAGACAAGGGAATTGAAAATGAATGAGAAGATATAAACACAGACAGATGGTAAGAAGACTAAAGGAGAAATGTGAGGGGTGTTAATGGAAAATGAAAACATGGATGAAGCGTCGACACAAGGGTATGGCAGGTTTCTGCATTTTAAACTCAAATGCCAGACTGATTTACTTCTGTCTGTCATGCTGCGTGCATACAGTATAACTTTGAGAGCTTTTGTTTTTCCCAGATGGAAATGTATAATTTTAAGAGAAACTCTTCTTCTTCCTGGTGAAAACTGGGAAATAAGCCCCGTGTACACAATTCTTAGCTACAATACAAAAATGGCCATAAAAATTCTACTTATGCTACAGAATCAAATGTTTCTGCCTACATTTAAAAACTGCGGTGGGCATACTGTGGATGCTCTTCGTAGCTTAATGTTAGGTTTACATTTTCTTTTTTTAAAATGCAAAAGTGACATTAGAAGCAGTATTCCTTGAATGTGCTGAAAATCAAAATTGCTAAGCCCATAAGCTCAGCAGTTTAAATGTAGTCTCATTTAATCTGCAAACATTAACATTTCATCACACATTTAGGGCAGGATTTAATATTAAAGCTGAAATTTGATTGTGCTGATAGCAAAACACTTTGGACCAAAGTTAGGGAAGCACTTAATGTAGGCTACCGCAGGTTACATTTTTAAAGGTAACTCGTGACAATCATTGAACTTGGACATTATTCTGTATCTGTTTCTATTTCTAGGAAACCATGTGCTTTTTTATTAACCTAAACACACTCTTACCTTAAGAGAGGTTCTTGCTAAAATGCATAGGCACTCAACTAGAAACACATAGATAAGCTAAAATCTAGTCACTTGCTGTGCTGCACCATACGGTGCAGTTTGCAGACATCAAAAGTGGATCGTAGTTACAGAGACAACAAGCAGAGAGATCCTTTGATGCAACTATTAATGTGTCTCAAGCAGTGTGGAGACTCCTGAGGTCAACATCCAGAGCAGCCAGTGGCCATTTCAGAAAAGAGGATTGATAGAGGGGTAATATTTTTTTCTGAGCTTGAATAAAACACTCACAGGGAGAAACCTGCGAGGCCAGATGCAGCAGCATCTGATCATGGGGACTAGAAGAAATGCGTGGGATGGGAAAATACTTAGAGGACAAGCTTGACTCACATGCTGCTGTCGCCCAACTCTTCATAGAGGTTAGCAGTGGGAGCAGCTGCCGGAGCTGCTTTCCCTCCCGGTGGTAAAGCCATCTGAATCCTGGCAGTTTTGGCACACTCTGCTTGTCGCCTGCGCAAAGTGTTAATGTGGTTAAGAATAAACCAGACACATGACTTATGCATCAAGTCTCTACTATGAATTACCCATGTGTTTTGAGAAGTCATTCTCACCCCAGAAAGAGGAACACGAAGAGATTTTCTAGATGCAAAATTCAGTTTTAGCAACATCAAGCTTTTAAATTATATTTAAAAAAATCCCTCAAAAACCATTTTGCAGCAATTAGCTGTGGTATTCTTTTTTATTTAATTTATTCACTAATGTTAGTCAAACAATTTTATTAAAATGTATCAAAACAAATAGCACTGGTCTCACACTGCATTTTAGGCTGATTTGTTTTGTCAACCGCAGAGTAATAATATAATAACCAGCTTCTTTTGGCTTGCAAGGAAACAGTCAATGCTGCTGCGGTTGTGCAAGTAAGATTTGAAAAGCATTTTCATGGTTTTCAGCTATGTGCTAGATTATTCAAGCTTATTTCTTTTGAAATACAGACTAAAAATTATGCAAATGCAGTATACTGTATGTGTAGCAAAAGACATGATGAATGTGCCAGCTCAACTGTATCCAGCAGAGTGACAAGTGTAACTATAATTTTTCTTTCGAATGTAATCAAATTTTCCACATTAAGAGAAACTTTTCAGCCACAAATGCACATTCAGTCTGTGACCTAGAAGATGAATCAGCCTTGCGCTGTGCCCTTAATGCTAGAGACACCTCAAAAGGTTGGCATTAGCTGGCAAGCATTCTGTTCATCACATTTTCACAATATTCAACTCGACTTTAAATAACTAATAATGAAGATGAAAGAAAGTAGTGTCACACCCACACAGGCACACACATCGAGCAATGAGCAGCCACTTGTAAAACATGAGAAATTACTTACTCTTTGAACCTGATCACAGCGTTTTTGATGCAGAGCAAAGGAGATGGAACAAGAAGAGGGAGAGATGGGGGACAAAAAAAGACATGAAATTACATAACTATAATTACATAATTTGGCATGAGTGCAACCTCACAATTTCGATGCTTTGAGGTATTTATCTAAGCGCAAAGTAAGTAACATTTTTATATTTCAAATTGCCGTTACGTATTCACAACTACATTCAGGTCCTCGACGTGAATGTGCAAATTGATGTCTTAAATAATAAATTCATCCCCAAATTTAGACAACAATGAATTATGTTGACAAACACAACTGAGAAAATTAACTTTACCAAAGTAATGTCGCCACCAACAAAGCACCATCTGCTACGACAGTTTGTGTGTTAGGTCTACTGTCACCATCAATAGTTTTCTGCTGTGTGTTTGGTCTGTGCATTTGAATAAGTACAACCGCTCTACCCATCTGCCATGAATAAACATTTCCCAAATATTACCGTTTACGGTACACTTGCAGCATACCAACATTTAGATAAGAACCTGGCTCTTGCCAAATGAGAGTTCAATTATCACACCAGTCTGAATGATGCTTCAAAGCAAAAAGCGTCATATTTTTTGAGGATTGCACTGCGCGCGGGAGAGAGGGCACCGTCTGTTGTGTGTGTCGGGCAGAGATGATTAAGTAGCATGAAGACGCACTGTGACGGTCACAATTGGCTGTAGATGTTTGTCACAAATGAGTGTTAATTAATCTGCTTTCACACAGCATGAGCAGGGAGATTAGCCCAGCAGAGTGCGCAGTCAGCATGTCTGATGAGTGCGAGAGATACCGAGGAAGAGCGTTGGAAGTGAGAGAGAGATAGAGAGACGCACACACAAAAAGCTAAAACTAACGCAAGAAGTGCTCTTATTTTATCTTAAATACACTTTTCAGTGATGCTGTTTGCGGTTTCGCTGGCTTTGCTCTTACAAGCCACAGGAAACACGATATTAACACTAAGCTACATTCCTACAATAACTATCTGATTCATCTGTGCAGAGCAAACCTTTCAATAAAACCCAGAGTGACACGCAATATCTCCTAAGACAATGACCTGCTAAATTAAAATTTATTCGCTGACATCCAGTTAAAGATGATTAATCAATCACAGAGCCCAGTGATTATTATAGGAATACTGACTGTTTGTAGGTGACCATGACGATGAGAATGGCAGGGATGCAGCAAAGGATAATGATGATCGCCAGGGCCAGGAGGGCACCCTCTGTGTAGCCGACAGCCTGGGCAGCCTTCTTCACAGTGTCTACAATATCTGGGGAGCGAATCTCAAGAATGCGGCCACCTTCACCCAGGTAAGGCTGAAACTCCTTATTGATTTCCAGCACGTTCCCATCGAGAAATCTGCATTCGACATACATAAGGTGAACACAAAAAAGACACTTACTTTGTAATCAATGTCAATGTCAAGAGAACATAATAAATGTTTTTTTATTAAATATTATTAAAAATGTGTCAAAAGGCAATATATTAGAATTCCTTAACATAAAGCATGATGATGAATCATCTGAATCTGCAGCTGTTTTACTTCTTAACAGGCTTTGTAGCAAGTTTATACTCTTTTACACATTATGTTTTGCCACAGCAGTCTCCTGCTTACAGAGGACCGCTCTAATTACTCACTGCAGGTACAGCTAAAGGAACATATCTTCTAAAGAATGTGTTAGCTTTTTAGCTCAGAGAGTAAATACTGAACACAAGACATGAATCATACTGATCATAATAATTAGCATTAAGAGCAAATGAAAAGCAATTATAATACTTACACTTTTCTAAAAGTGTCAATTCACACTTGTTTTTCTGCATAAACCAATGGCAGTATATGCATCAATATTTTCAAAAAAACCCATACATGCATACAAAGCAATTAATTTAGAGATGATGCAATGTTACTATGCAAAACAAACCATTCCAAAAGGACAATCGTACATACATATGTAACCACCATCACTTTTGTTTTTCTGTACGTGAGTAGGTTATTAATTAGAATCTGTGGCAATCTGTACTCTAGAAGACTGTGACAAGTGGGAATAGGTGGAATACAACATAATGCACTGATCCACTTACAATGTTGTTTTTCTCCCTCTCCTCCTGTGATCTGGCTATATGACATACAATTACCCCACAACATTGTCAGACATGCGCTGCATGCATAAAAAGCCCATCTCCCCTAATCTAAATTACTTTTTCTGACAGTATCTGTATCTAAGGAAGTAGGTCTTATTAAAGCAAGGATGTAGCTGACCTCTTTTAAAATTAGCTTGTAAGTCTTAAAAGCTAGAAGTACGAAGATGTGAAATAATTTAGGTAAAATAATAAATAAATAAATCAGATTTTATTGCATGTGCCGCCTTACGTGAAATGATGTGGTGCTCCTCCTGACAGTGGAGGGCATAAAGGTGTTTGTAGATTAATTTACTACCACGCTGCTTAAAGAAATGCAGAAATGCTTTGCAAAATATAAAATCATACTTTGCAAACAATGAATACCACTTTTTAAATTAAATATAGTGCCAAAACAACATGTTAAATGTTTAAAACCGTTCCTTTTTTTAATGCATGATTATTTCGAATTTAATGCCATAGACAGCCTTTTAAAAGTCGGTGCAGGATCGTGTTTGCCGCTGTGTTACATCAATTCTCCTTTTAAGAATTTGTGACCAGAGCAAACCAATTAAGTTTTCCCATTCTTGCTTAATATATTTCTATCGCCCAATAGTCTGGGCCTCCATAGCCACATTTTCCCTTTCAGAATTTAGGGCAGTCTGGATTGCATGAAGGTACTATTTTCAATCATATATTGTGTTTAAATAACTTACAAATGATTGAACTCTGTTTTTGCAGAGGACGGTTCCAGGCTGCTAAGCATAAGGTACACGGATGCAATTTAATCAAGAGTGGAAGCCGGAACTCAGAATGGGCATGCTCTCATATGCTGGTCAAGTTTATTAAGATCTGTTGCTGATCAGTTCAACAGAAGGGATGGGGAACATCAAAACAGTGAGTGAAACACTTTCCTGAGGTGCCAGGAAAGAAGGCCAAGGTCTTCTTTCCTCTGATAGGATGACAAAGTATCTTGTACTTATTTCTACTGTGGTGCTGTGTGCCTCTTTGGTGTTTAAGCACACTCTCTGGCAGACCGTGGGCACTCTCTTCAGCTTTATGTCCGGAAATAAAAGGAATAAAAATGTATTGCTGGCATATCTCCCAGCCCTCAGAACAGTCTTTGAGGTACTGCAATGATGGGTGGATGGACTGATTGAAATATTCCCTGCTTCAGTCTCACTTTGTCCCTCCATGACCCCATTGCTTCCTTTCTCCCTTGTATCTTCCACTTCCCTATGACATATTTCAGTTGCAGTGCACCAGCAGCATAATCAAAGTCTTTTAAAGAAAATAGAGGCAGTGAAGTGGAGATGCTGTAGAGGAGGAAGCTAAAGGGAGTCTGAAAAAGACATATTTGCTGACTCACTGCTTGAACAGAGGGTAAAAAGAGGCAGCAGGGGAAACATGCAGCACAGCGGGGACATTAGGACATCAATTTAAACCAAATGGTGGACTGGACTTCTTGTAACAAAATTCACCCACTCACTTGTAAAGCTCCTGACGTGAAATGGCCCTGTTCGTGAGTGGGTCAATGGCGTATACCATCAGGTCCGACTTAGAGTAGTCTTCTAACTCATAGCCATCACCATGGCGACGTGGCCCGATAGCCTCTACAATCACCTTGGCACCTGGAATCTGGTCCTGGACGTGGCGCTCCAGAATACTGAGATACACACAGATGAAACTTTGTATCCTATACTTTACATTGTATAAATACTATATGTGCAAATACATACACAAACATTTTATACACTTAAAGAAAAAAAACTGAGAAAGATGAACTAGGTAAAATCCAGGTTCAAACTACTTCTAATGCCCAAAAGCAATATGACAGCCACCAAGATTAAGTACTCCAATCTGGCAGTGATTATCCCATTGGGCAGCAGTTTGTCTCTCCACATTGGGCTCTTGGCAAAGTAAGGCTCTGATAATCCTTTTCAGGAAGGGAAAAATCCACACCTCAAATTACAGCCAATAAAGGAAAGCCTTGCCGTCTGCCTTTGCCAAGGTGGATAAACAGTTTGAGCACTCAGGTAAAATGGCCCTGGATCATCATCAGCGCTGTGCAAAATCTCAAATGGCATCACTGTAAAGAGCGTAACACAACTAATGTCTCTGAACTCTGTTTTTCAGCCTAAAGAGCTGTGTCACTTCTGTGAGAAAGACACAGTAAGCTCTTAAAAAACAGCTATTAACACCCATTTGCCTTTCAGATTGACTAATTAAGCTAAACACTGTGCCCTAAGAGCGGTAAAAAGATGCTTCATGAATTTCTATCATTAATTAATCTAAACTGGGAGAACCGACTCTAGAGGACAGACTCATCTGTCTAATTGGCCCATCCATGATCTTAATTGATCAGTCAATGTTTACTTTACACAAAAAAGCTGCCCAAAAAAACCCTACACAGGTTTTTATGAAATATCCATCTTTACTAATGCATATTTGCTTTTATTAATTGTTTAACCAGCTGACTCATATACATCACTCTAGTCCTTACATTTTTAATGGAAACTAAAGTTCGGCCTCGAGCCTTATGTAACAATAGACACAACTCAAGCTGAATTTTCTTTTCTGTGCCAGTTTTAGCTGGGAAATCTTTTAAAGAAAATAATTTCAGATGAGCAAATAATAGGTTGCTTAGCTGAGATTCAAAGAAAAAATATTGCAAAGGACATTTGATGAAAGGAACACTTCATCTTACACATGATCTTGCATGGGAAAAAAAAACTGTGTTAGTAATACATACCGCTTCTTTTCATTAAAATTAGTTTTTTTTAACTTATGTTTAATGAAATGTGAGCTGTGTCCTACCTAATGAGCTCTTCCCTCTTCTCTTCCACTAAAGTGGGTGGGACAGTGGACACAACAACCTGCATGTCCAATGCGTTGACCACAGAAACCTGGGAGAAAGTGTGAGATAGCGGGAAAGACAGAAAAGAAAGATAAAAAAAAAGGTTTAAAAATACACCGTGTAAGCCAGTTATTGACACATCCTACCGTATGTTAAATCATTGAAATGCTTCTTTAGGTGGACCCACTAATCGCCAGCTTGTATCTGTGCCATATGGCAAACTTAAGAGCACCTAATTCCAGTGCCAGAGTTAAGTGCATAGGCAACAGCCTCTGTGCTCTGAAGCCAAATATCTCATGTGGCTCCTGTGAAATTAGGTTTCCCCTTGAAAATTAACAAGCACCATAGTTAAGCACTCACTGGTCTCTCATATACAGCCAATGTCCCACACCCTCCTTCTGTCTCGTTAGAGGCTTGTTAGCTAGACATATTTCACTGCAGTAAAAAATAAGCTTGGCCACAGTCAGGAAAGATAAGCATTGAACTGGGGGCAAAGCTGAGCCCAAACACAGCGGGTGCATGCGTAAATGAGTGGGAAACAGACATGCACTCAGAAAAAGATACAGACATATATTTAGACGAACGCGCATGCAGGGAGAAGTGCATAATGTTTGCAGAGCTAATACTCATGGATAAAAGAAAGACTTTAATTGGATCATCAGCTAGTGGCAGAGGCCACATATCGGGGTGTGTTGTACCTCTTGTGAATAATTCAATAGACTGGAACCAAAACATTTAATACTCAACAGAAAAAAAAACAAAGCAAAACAAAACAAAAGGCAGGGATCATCATGTAAGATCATAAACCACAAGGTATTATGAAGAGAAGCTTTGCACGAAACAAATCAAACTCGCTCTCACGTATTAACATCATTTCTGAGGTTGTTTCTTAACACAAGATCTTTTTTTTAGAAACTGTCTCAGGTTATACACATTTATATACTGACATGGACATTAACAACACAGAAGTATAATATTCCAAATAACTCAAATAACAGGTCATACTCATATCAAACCAGAAAAAAAAACACATCTGAAAAAAATTATCTATAAAACTTTACAAATATCACAAAACGCAAAAGAAACTCTTTTACTGAATATGTTTCTGCACCTTTTTATTTGAGGATGACATTACAACCTCCTACAGCAACACATATTTACCAGAATTTCTTTTATGTATTCTTCACGGGTTCTCAATTGGGCTGATGTCAGGAGATGATGGAGGCCCACGCAATGATTCTTTTTCCTTTTGTGTGCCTCCCTTGGTGGTTTGGCATTAGGCTCTGTCCGATACTGTATCAAGAGTTTTTTGGGACTTGATCCCTCGCTTGTAATACTGATAACTCATTTGACCTCAACTTTCCTTAATATGCTCTTAGCACTACTTGTCAGTGCTCTAAATCCCCCACAAATCTTTTCATGGTTCAGTCATCTTTCTTCACCTTTCAAAAAATATCAGTGTTCTCCTGCAAAACACAGCGCTCCTGCTTTTTTCTTTAGAAAGATTTCCCTTTCTTCAAATACTGCATGACAGATGTGACTCGCTTATTAATCTGATACAACCTCTTTAAGTAGTCTTAATGAAGACCCTCTAATGCAGTGAAGTAATTAACAATGCCGAGATTCATACAGTGATGCAAAAGAGATGAGAAACAGAACAGGCAGATAAATGAAAACCTTATTATGCTGAAATCCTACTTAAATGTCTAATTTGGACCATGATATGTACACACTCAAGGCATACTCCAGTATTGTACTTTGATATAGTCCCAGGACGTAGGTTTAAAATCTGTGTAGCTCTTATGGGTCTTGCTCCTAAAAATAGAGATCATTTTTCTTTCATCCCTTCCTCTAATGAACTTGCAAATCTCATGCATTTTCAGTTTGGCACATAACCCACTGTGGAAAACAAACTGCAACTTTTTACACTGTGGTTTTTAAACAGATTCAACAAATAAATTCGAAAGTGTTCGATTAACAAGTCTGAGATATAGTGGCAGGTGGCTTGTCTAACCTCAAAGCCAATTCGTCCTGATTTTTACAGTCTTTTTGCTTGTTGTAGTTTAATATGCTACATATGATACACAGACAAAAGTAGTTTTTTTTTTTAATTGAAATCCTGCCCAAAGCCTACATGGATCTTTGTCAAAATGTTAAACATTTGAGCTCACAAAACCAACATCGAAGATTACAATAATTCTGAAAAGAAAAAAGAAAAAACAACAACAACAAAAAAAAACCCAAAGAAATTCCACAACAGTTTGCTAAAGGCTGTGCTGCACTTCCTTGTGACTACTCAATGCACTGGAAAATCTTTGGCACAGCCATTCACCTAGGCTTTCCTGTATAAATGAATTCTGGACAGTTGATGCCTTCGCTGCATAAATATGATGCTGTGGAAGCCAAAAAAACCCACAACCAATAAGCCTCTGCCTTGCCAGCGACATGCAAGTCAAAGATTAGCAGGGAATCCTATATTTATCTCTACATCCCTGCATCACACGGAAAGCATCATATGGATACTTACCACCACTTCAGCGCGGTTGCTAAGACCTTTTCCATAGTCATCAGTAGCAATAACCTCAAACTTGAAGTAGGATCTGCGCATGTTCCGAAACATGATGGCCGACTTGACGATACCAGTGTAGGTCTCAATGACAAAACTGTCCTGGCCCTCTGGGGTGGGTGGGATGATGAGGCGGTATGCCATGGCACTGTAATTCCCAGTGTCCTTATCAGTGGCCTGTAATACAAAACACCAAATAATCTCAGAAATATTAAAAGTTTAAGGTCATCAAAAAGAGAATATACTAATCAAGTCTTTCAAAAAAAAAAAATGGTGATTGTATCTGAATACATCTAAAACCTCAGTTGTGACCATGTGAGATCAACTTGCAATCGATGTCTTAAAAGACAGGAAGCAGGTCTGAGACCACTCGCAGTCAAGTTGCCATCTTCAAACCGACTTAAAACAAGGACAGATGGCAATAACACAGAGTCACCCCGCTATCAGCTTGCATGTAAGCATCAAGTTGGCACTTGCATGCAATCTGTTTCCGATTAACTGTGATAACTCTCAAATCTGTTCTCTCTTTCAAATCTTTTGCCGTCTACATCAGAAGTGTAGCACTGTACTGGAACCAGGGGAAAACTTGTCACCTGTGAATCGCACAGAATCAATCACAACTCTCTCAGCTACAGATTGGGTCAGATCCAAGTGGAGCAAATTTATAATTTTCACATTTACAATCAAAACACAAACAGATCTTTTTTTTATATTCCCTTTGTTCAGAAAGTTATTAAAATATGTTTGGACAGCATTCATAGATAGCCATTTTACTGCTATTGGTAGAGTCTATTAATAATTCAGTGAACACACCAAAAAAGAAAAGGAAACAAATGGTATAAGAGTGGAGCTCTTCATTTATGTTGATCTACTGGATGATTTGTTTATAATTTTATTCCAAGCAGGTGTTCTCTAAAGTAGCTGACAAGAGAGAAAAGAGGTGCAGCTGGAGGCTCGTAAGTTATCTCCCCCTCATGTGGTTTGTTTCAAGCTGCCACAGCTTTACCCATTGTTATCCACTGTAAAAAGGCTAAAGAGATGGCGAGGGTTGCTGCCAAATCTGAGTATTCTTAACAGTTTTTGAATGATTTCTGTAAAACACCTGCAACTACATTTATGAGCTTTTACATCACATTATTACCTGTAAGCTGATATGTAAAGCTTATTAGAAAAGGCTTGCTTATTCACACATCCAGCAGCTACAGATAAAAAAATACTGTTGATTTGGTGCAGTGCTTCTGGCCAATCCCAGTCACAAGTTTCTTTTTGATTAGGTTTCTACAAAAAAAACAAAAAAAAAATGCTCACTGATGGAAATATCTGGCTCTTCAGCTGCTAAGCAATAGGTTACACTATGTTTACCAGCTTGTGGCTAACACTCCGTCTGCCATTTGGTGCTGTATACAGTGATGTTTTTTGCTCAACAGCTGCCTGCTTTGGTCAAAATGATCCTGCGAGAGTAGTTAGATTGAATCAAACCACTAAATCTGTAGCCAGACAGCGAAACAGTGACCTGGAACGCACTATAAAGCTCCATAAAGCAGAGGGGAGCTGCAGAGGGAGGTGGTAATTCATCACTATGAGCAATACCTAACATCAGTTTTGATACATCATATTGATCCTTAAGTCAAAATTCTGAAGTGCATTACATTTTAGTAATGACTGTTTTCTGTTTAAGTGATTTAGGGGTAATGGTTCTAAAATCAAAACCAAACCAAAAAGATAATAGATGATTCTCACAATCATCCAATGCATAGAGATTTTAATATATGAATCTTGTCAAAGCATTTTATCGAGATGCAACAACAGAATTCACCCATCAACCTCTGAGGCATATGTTCTGATTGGCGACTGAGCTCACAGGCAGGCATCAATTTTCACAGTACTTGTCTTGGGAAAGTGACACTGATAAATAGGAGCAATCCCTTTTTTTCTGCAGCGGTTCGCACAGAAGAGGGTTGGAGCTAAGGGGGGTGCAAGGTCCCAATGGAAGGACTGCATAAATCAACAGAGTGAGATATCCTCGCTGGACAAAATTTGGCCGAATATACTTTATCTGAGCATCATTTATGCATGCTAAAGGTTTTATGGACACCGGGGAAAAACTGTCACTTAGAGATGTTTGTTTCCAAGCTGCCATGAGACAGCAAAGGGAAAATATATGGACCCTAAAAGCTAGGTCAATATTAAAAACCTGTCATATTACCAAATATGGACTTATAAAGTAGCCCTGAGAACTTGAGGCATTTCCTTCTTTTTTCCCCTCATTTGCTTTCAGTCTAGGAGAGAGTGAGTGTCACTTTTTTTGGCAACCTCTGAATCCTAAATAGTAAATACTATTACTACCACTACTACTATCTACTCTGTAACATTTACATACCCCTAAAATTACACTGCACAAATAAAGCAAACATGTCTGACATTGGAAAATTCATCTACTTACATAAAAATGTCTGCCAGTTAGTTGGTGTAACTCTTTTTTAGCATTATATTATGTTACTGTTTCTGGAAAGAGTCTATCAGCAGAAGGTCAGTAGTGTCATAAATTTGTTATTACTTTTAAATATTATCCCGAGGGAGAGCAAGCGGCAATGAACTTTCTGAAATAATGTTTCACACCAGCAATATTCCAAAGAATCATGGGCCTCTGGGGGAATCTGTTGTGGTCCATGAAAGTTTGAGAAACATTTAAACTACATTTCTTTTTTCATTCCTTTGTCATTTTAGTAGTAGATGAATATAATCCAATTAAGAAATGGGACTAAAATATAACACTAAGCCATTTTTCAATTAAGAGAAATATCCAATATTAAGGAAAAATGTATGTGCGCCTCTCAGACTGCCAGTTATTTTCAAGATGAAGTCAGAACCATGTGTTCAGTCAATGGAATGAAAACCAGGTATCAGTGGGCACCCTCTTGCTTTTATTTAGGCAACAAACCCACACATCTGAGCCAGTGAATAATAAGATGGATGATATTCATGAGGACCTCGAAAAAGAATTGCTAATGTTCCCAAGGTTGGAAAAGGTCTCAGGGTCTTTCTTACATTGGCTAATTTTCATGTTTGTCAGCCCACCATCAGGAGAACCCTAAACAACAAATGTGTGCATGGCAGGGCTACAATGCAAAAACAATGCTCCCTGTCTGTCTGCAGTTCGTACATCATATGGAGAAAGCCAAAAGGCTGTTAGAATAATGTTTTGTGTGGGCATGAAACCAAAATAGAAGTTTTTGGTTTAAATGACACGCATTGTGTTTGGAGAAAAGAAAATGCTGCATTCCAGCATTTCATGCTATGAAACAGGGTGGCCCTGTTTGGCTGCAAACTGGCTGGGACGACTTCACTGTCACTGGGAAATAAAGAATATGTTAGGCCATGTGGTGGAATGGGTTAAAACTCCATGTCAGGTTGGAGGAGTAACTACCAGAAACATAGCTACAGTTACTAGCGTCCAAGGGGATTTTGACAGTAGCAGATATAGAATATTAGATGACCTTTTTTTTTTTTTTTCTTTTTGGTGTCCTGTTTGGATCTTTAGCCATCAGAATTGTTGTCTTAAGGCCAAGAAAGATGCCAAGAGGATTTATTTTACCAAATGGGTCATCATGGCCTTGCCATATTGGTCCATTTGATTGACCTTTATTATAATTATGAATTTATTTTATTTTCGGTTGCTACAAACGGGACAGACATGTCTGGGGGATAGGACAGGGAGAAAGAATAAAAGAAAAAGAGAGAGAGAAAGAAAACCAGAGGGGAGAAGAGATGGTGAGAAAGGGGGGAAGAAAGAAAGAAAAACAAACAAAACACCTGGGTCACCTGTATGGAGAAAAAAAAAAACAGAAGAGAAAGCAAACAAAAAAAAAGCACCATAATAAAAACAGCACCATCACAATAAACTAGCTAGCAGTAGATAACAGTAGATACTAAATATTAAACGATATTGTGCAGCACGCAAGATAGACAGCGCACAATGTGCTTTGAGGCAGCAGCCAAGAAAGGTGTAGTCCGCGTCTGTGAACACCCGTGTGTACACCTGTGTGCATACCTGTGTGGATCAGCATGCTTGTATTCTAAAGGTTTCTCCATGTAACGATCTGCTAGGGAGTGTGGGGAGCCATAGCCACTGGGTATGAAGCAGGTATGGAGGAGATCCATGCCCCAGATATCCAGAGGCCCCAGAGTACAAGGACCCGAGGAGGACCACCAAAAGGGGGGGAACCATGCTACCATCCTGGGAAGAGCTGAGTAGAGCCCCAAACGAGAGGTCACCCAGCAGCTACGGAGCAGAGGCCAGAGGGGGTTGCAGTGGCGTGCCCGCGGGCTCTGCCGGCAGCCAGCTGTGCTAGAGAGGACCGAGCTTCAGGCCCAGAGGCCAGATGCCTAAGGGCATCCAACCCCCCGGAAGGGGCCCAGCCGGGCCACAGGCGCCAGGCCCCGCCAATCGGCCACCAGGAGTGAGCCGGTACATACATGAGCGCCCAGCCCCAGTCGACAAGGACCACCAACACACCAACATCTGAGGGCATCAGCCACCGGCAGGGAGTGTGGTGAGGGGAGATAGGCCTCCGTACTTTGGAGGGCCTGAGATGTACCCAGAGAGGTTGAGCCTAAGACCCAACCTGACATATAGACACAGACGAACAGGTGCACGCGGACACAAACGTGCATTCCCACCCCATATGCACAACCAAATACTCGGCACTCACCCAATGTGTAGACAGACACAAATAGACACTACACAGACAGTCGCACTCCCAAAACATACTCTATATCCCAGGTCCAGGTACCCCCGCCCCCAGAGGGGCAAGCCGCACCTAAACCCAGGAGATGTAACCCTTCTCTCTGGGGTGGAGGCGAGCGGACCACCTCCTTATCTGCAGTAGCAGGGAGGCCCCGCATCCCAGACCCCAATCTGACGGCCAGCACCTCCTCCCAGCCCCCCAGCCCTGACGGCTAACAGAACCGGGGTGAGTGAAGACCCCAAACCTCCTTACGCCCGCTCATATGTAGTGTTGCTGTGTGCTGTTCTAAAGTGCATTTAAAACACAGGAGAGCATGGTACTTGCTTCCTCTCAGAGAGCAGCATGGCTCCTCCCGAAAACCCTTAGTCTCTATATGCATTTAAAATTGAGGGTAGGGCACCAGCGCCAGAGGTCGGTTGGAATACACCGACCATCCTCTGGATGCTGTAAAACGTGCCCACCCCCAAGGCCCTATATGTATGTGTTATGTGAGAGTGTGAGTAATGTGGATGTCTAGGTTGCAGAATAAAATTGAGGCACAGGCGGCCAGAAGGGGTCAGAGGGGGAGTGCCTCCCCTGCACCTTGGTGACATACCTGCACCCCAAGCCCTGCGTGTGTGAGTGGGTGTGGTAGAGCGGGAATAGGGAGGCAGCTGAGGATGGGGAGGGAAGAAAGGGAGGGGCAAGCGGCCCCTCCCTGGGGCCAGCTCCCCCGCTGACCCCAGTAGGCACCCACTCTGGAACCCACCAGGGCAAGGGGGCCCAGGCCCATCCGGACCGGGGCCCGCAGCAGCAGCACCGCCCACCCCCACAGAGTCCGGGGCAGCCCACCCGACTCCACCCCAGAGAAAACTGCACCCACCCCATCATCCAGTCATCTGACAAACTACTACTATTAGATTACCTTTTACAAGATATAATTAACCACGTGTAATATTTATTTTTAGGTTTGTTTCAACTCAGTTCTCCAAGTATATTATTAAAGGGCTTGTGTATTGATGTGCTAATGTTTTAGGTCATGTTTACGTTTATGTTACATAGTGTCGAGAATTCTAAAGAGTTCATAAACTTGCATGTTGGTGTCAATTACAAGTTAATCAAGAGGCAAAAAAGATGGAGACAAAGCTGTACTGATCATGTGTTTTATGGAAATCCAGAGTTTTTGAAATTTGAAAGCTGCAATAATTCCCATTTCTGCCTGAGGTCTCAGTTTGTACTTTACCACTACCTGCCTACATCTAACTATTATAGTGTATTTTGCAAGATTTCCTTTTCTTTTCACTTCCTCAGTCTTCTATGGGCTTTAGTTTGGTACCTTGTTTACACCAGAAGGAGAGCCCGAAAAAGCTCTTCCTGCAAGGCAATTATCAATATAAAACCCTGGGAGCACAGCAGAGTGCAGACCTTGTCTTTTTCTCGCTATGAAGATTTCTCACTTTTGGCCCAGCACCTGCAAAAAAAGTCTTTAGATGTGCATAGCTTTTCTGCTTGTACCCACAAGTACAAGTGCACAGACTGCATAACATTCAGGATTATACAGGCTACTGAAAAATAGATTATGTCTTAAAGGACATAAGTCATTTAAGGGCATTTATGCCTTTTTTATGAGATCACAGATATAATATTACTACTACTACTATAACTATTACTACTAGTACTCCTAATGTTGATACATTTTTGCAGGTAATGCATGAAGTAGCTCTTTAAAAACTCTGTGGACAAACACGATCCTAAATCCACGATCATACCCATAATGCAGAGTGTAAAGAGTATTGTACACAATGAAAAAGTGAAATCTTCTTGGTACAACAGGCTGACATTCAGCAGGATGTCCAGCCATGCATCTGAGAACACACTGAGATTACACTGCTCAGCTTACTCTGATCCCAGCTGTCTGTGGAAAGGCAAGCAGTGGGGGGAGTGAAACTGACAAAGAGATGTTACAAGCAACAGGGGAGGAGACCAAACTGTGCTGCACAGAGCAAAAACTGTCACACCATGGCTGAAGGGTAAGTGGAACAAAAAATCAGAGTCTTTAGTTTTTATACATAAGCACAATACATAAGCAGCAAAAACAACGACAAGAAAAAAAACCCCAGTTAATTGTTTTCTTACCACTATCTTGAGCACTGAGCTGAAGATCTTAGTGTCTTCTGCCACACCGCCTATGTAGAGCTTCCTGGAGAAGACAGGAGGGTGGTCGTTCTCATCCAGAACCCCAATGAACACCTTGGCTGTGTTAGCTGCAATAAATGACACCAGAAGGATTTCAAATCCTGTTTAAGCTTTTATTTGTTAGTTCTTAGTTTCTTTCTTAGTTTATGCAGGGCTCAGCTTGCATACTTAAGTGCACCTACTTTATTCATGCTTCCCCTGACCCGGGTTAGCACCACCCTTACAAAAGTAGAGTCGGGACATGCAAGCTTAGAAAATTGATGTCATCTAAATAAAGTAAACATAGCTCATTTGATTATTGGAACTGGAGCTGTCCAATTTGTCTTCAAAACTGGCATGTCATAATAATTTTTTCATGGACATCAGGCGGTCTACAACTTCAAAAGAAGGCCTGAAATAATTTCCCAGAATATTTTGAAAGTTATTTATCACTGAAACCATCACACAGTGTCAACAAAGTTGTTTTTTTTTCTCGTTCCTTCTCTGTAATTGACACCTCTGGATAGCTCTCACAGATTGTAAATAAAGTCAGGTGGGCAAGCAGGTGTGTATTTTTCCCTTATTTGAGGAACGCATCTTTGACCCCTTTTGTTTTACTTTAAAATTGATGCACCCACCTTTTGCCTGACTGAAAATAGTTTTCTGCGGGTATATTCCCCTTCTTCTTTGGAAAAGCCCTCTTTATTTAGTAGTAATTTCAAGCTGCACTGCAATAACCTTTTGAAGTGGATTTGAATTGCATGCTGAAAAGAGAAACATGTTCCCTTATTACTGTCTGAGCCCCTTCCAACAAAACAGCGCGAGAAGCTATTTTGGCAAAGCCGACAACTTTGAGCCAATAATGAGGAGGTTAATTTTGTTTTGATTGCAGCAAATATTCAGCATGGGGAAAAACTGAGTCTGAAGGATGTTGATGACTTCTCTCTCACTGCCCCCATAAGCAGATCAGGAAAACAACTGAGCCATTTTGCATTCTGGTTACCAACCAATAAGCAATAACACTCACACACTGAGTGGAAAATTGCTCTGTTAAATAATAAAAACTGATGATGAAATCTTAACTTCGAAACCATTATTTTTAAATGGGGTCTACCTTGTTGAGAGGTTTATTCTTCCTACAACTTGGTGCATAAAAATGCCATCAATAAAAGCCAGTGGAAGCTTAAGAGGCAAGCATTTTGCACATTATTGGGAATAATAATTTGAAGGGCAGCCAATAATCAAGCTGCAAGAGGGTCCCTGGAGTTACAGGAAACACTGCGAGAGGCAAGGAAGCATAAAATTGCGCATAATACTAAATTTGCTGGTTAAGTGGCCTTTTTGTGAGGCTTCTGAAATATTCATTCTGTCCCTTTAAAAAGAAACACATGTACAGAGTATTTCATGTGCCTAATTTGTCATAGTTACACCAATGCAATGTACAGCATAAATATGAAGAGCGGAAAAAAATCAAGACTGCAATTTAGGTTAAAAAAAATTGCAGTGTCAAGGACCATTTTTCTTCTAGCGAGATAAAAAAAAAAGAAAAAGTAAAGCCATGTGGCATTGGCGCTAAGGATGCACCAGGGGAATTGGACAAACAAAACACAGCACATCAAATTATAGGGACAAAAGCTGTAGTGTGAGACACCGCGGGAGGACTCGAGGGAACGGGGAAAGAGGTCTGCAGAGTGTCTCTCTCCTCCCGCTCTTTGCAGAAAGTGGTCGTCGTCCATCAGCACATAAAAACATAAATATAGTCTCTCCGGCTCACACTCTGGACACTCATAAAGATGCATGAACAAAACAAACCTATTATGAGAAGAGGAGTGCTTCTAAGCCCGTCTAGGTTTGAGTGCATTATTATTTAGAAAACATACAAGTAAATATTGTCTTAGTCTGGGTTATTATATTGTATGCATATACATGTGGATCCTGAACATTTGCATACATATGTAATGTACTGGACCCTAAGAGGGTCACTGGTCCACTAATTGATAAAAACACATTAATGAGAAGGAAGATGCTGCACCTCACGGGGCCCTGATCATTATAACAAGAGAAGTATGACGAGTGAGTGCACTCATTCAAAACGGGGTGCCTGCTTACAGTGTACTTGTTAGAGAAGCTCTCTTCTTTGTGGGTATACAAGAGTTGATTACTTTTAATTATGGTCATTAGTATGTGAGAGACACAGTATGACAAAAAAGAGCAGCAAACCATCTACTAAACCTTATTTATTGTTAGAACACTACCCATCATTATACAAAACATGAATGTCAGTAAACAGAACCATAGACGAGCCTTATGATATTCCAGCTAGGGCATGGCTATCAAAGAGAGAGCAGTCTCAAGTCTCCAGAGTTATTTCAAACCTCCGCTGTGACAGTGGAAGCATCCAGCAATTTATGCATATTTCTCAAACAGACAATCAAGCAATCATGCCCACTTCACACAGCAATGGTACGCTGGAGGTATTTTCAAAGTTTTAACTTTTCTCTCAAACAACTTCTGTCACTTTTCATGAGTTATGTCAAGAACAATAACACGAATGCCTTAGAGGAGAGACTACCTAAAATTACCATGTACGCGGAATTCATGGACAGAAAGAAAAGACACTGGGATAGAAAAGGAAGAAACTGTGACAATTGGTTTTTGCCATGCTTCAAGAATCACCCTTGCCAACCAACATATTCTGCAGTTTATTTATTTTTTCTAGTACACCGAGGCCTTAAGAATGGGAACACGCACAAATTCCATTAAGTGAGAATTTGCCATGATTAATGTTTTCTCACCCACCCTCGTTATGTGGTGATTTGTCTAAATTAAGAGAAATGGCCTATTTTTTCCATTGCTAGATGTTTTTGAGGAATTTTGACAAAGCATTTTTAACAATTTGTGATATTACCGGACACTGAAGCTTTTATTTCTCATACTTTGAACATTTTTATTAAATCACCATAACTACAAGATGAACATCAAATCTGTTGACAATAGAAATAGAAGTTTAATAGGCATAAAATGGTATTTCTTCAACAATAAGGTGATTTGCAAATAGATATTAGCTGAAAACCTGGCATATCTATGCGTGGTGTGCAGCATGTTTTGAGGAAATATGAGGAAATTAGACAAATGGAGGACAAAAGGAAAAGTGGTCTTCAGAAATGTTCTCAGCAGAAGGGTGGCTGTCAGAAGCCATTCTTAAAGAAGTGAAATGATGTATGCTAAATTACACAAAACTGGTCTGAAAAATCAGTGGCAACAGGTCTTATGAAGTGATGAATCCAAATTTCACATTTTTTGATCAAATCATCATCATCAATGTGTACGGAGAAGTTCAGGAGAAAGGTGCAACAGTGAGTATCCACAGCCATCTGTAAAATATGGTGGAAGCTGTTTCATGGTTTGGTAATGCATTTCAGCCAGTGGTGTTGGGGATCTTGTCAAAATTATGAAATATAAGTACAGAAAAGCTGGATCTCGTCCTTATTTAAACAGTGTGGAATCATCTTGACAGAGAAAGGAACAAAAGGCATCCGATTTCCAAGGAAGAGCTTTGAATTTCAATAAAGCTTGTCTAAGAGTTCAGGTTGTTTTGAAGAATAAAGGAAAACCAAATACTGACTTTCAAACTTGTCAGAACTGTACAAACCCTATTTTTACCTTATATACTGCATTTCCATCTATTTTTTGCACATGTTTCAGTAGACTGCTTTCATTTTCCTACCAAAATAAAAAGAGAGACGTTGGCTCAAGTCTTCTACATAGCAATGTAAAGATAAGGGATGAAAGCAAGTGATTATAGACTTTCTAATAATATAACCATAAATGGTCAAAGTGAGGAATTTACAGTAATATCTAAGATAATAGATGAGTTGGTCCCTAAATTGGATAAGCAGGTGTGAAAATGGATGGATGGACCTTGAATACCATAATTTCTGTCCTGAGTTTAAACATAAACAATCCAACACAACTTCCGCTGTGAGTGGCTTACATGCTAACATTTCTTACTTTTAGAAGGCACACGGAGGTTGGACATGACAACCACCATTGAGTCGGCCTGAACCCTGAGGACATAGCTGGTCACGTTTTCATAATCCAGTGGTTTTGCCGTGGAGATGACGCCTGTCCTGTTGTTCACCTGAAAATGACCTGGAAACAAACAAGTGGCGTTTATGAAAAAGAGGAAAAACTGCACACAGATAACACAGTAAACAGATTCACTGGTGAGTCCTATAGTTTGGTGATATGACGAGAACTATATGACTTATTTTTTTACACATTTAACTACAAGAACTCTTGAGGTGCATGTGGACAAGCAACTATTGACTGAGGATTTCTTCTATATATGTCTTCTATTTTTGGCTGACTGACCTGAGTCAGCCTCATACCTCTGCTCTTCAGACTTTGCCAACAAGTGTGAAAAGTGATGCACAGTTCCAAGTACATCAATACTGTCCTCTCTGACTCTACATAGACTTCTAAACAAACATGTAGATGTTTTTCACTGAGCATTTTAAGATCTAAATCTCATTTTCACGTTAAATAAACTGTTTGGGTTTTTTTGCACCTAAAGTGGAATTTAGCACTTAGGGTCAAAATGACTGCATTGTATACTGTATAATCTGCAGGCCATACCTCGTTCGTTTCCTCCAACAATGGAGTAGAAGATGGTTTGATTGATAGCAGCAGCAAGAATAATCCCTACTGAAGTGCCAATAGGAGCCAGCTCACTAACTGGAGGGAACCTGAGAAGACATCAAACACAATCATAAAGCAAACAGTCTGCCCAACATAGTGGACCTAAATTCAGTATCACACCAAAAGCATAAAAACTGGATATAAAAGCAGCTACACAAAAGGTACAAAAGGTGTGTATTTTGTCCATTTTACAGACTTTCATAACATTGTTGCAAGAGTTATTCCATCCATGATGCGTCCAACAACCCACCTGCCAAATATCTTAAAAACCTAGTGTACCTGATGCGGGGTACTTAAGTCAGATATATTTATGAACCTTGCATTTTTAAACATAGATTTATTTTGCACTGCTAAGGTAGTGGGAGGGTAAATCTGTGAGTGGATTCTTTTACGCTCAATCATTTATTCATTAATTCCTCACATTCTTTGATATGTTGTTTCTTGAGCTTCACCAAAGCCCTTTAACCTTTAACTACAAAGAAACTGGATGGTTATCATGTCATAAGGCTCTTTTTTTTTGGTCGATATGCTACTCTTTTAACAGTTATGTGTGACTATCAGCCACACAAGTGTGTAATCATATCCAGCAGATATGATTGTCACCACTCTCCACAGAAACTACAGCTGCCTTAAATAGCAGGGAACCCTGTCGTAGCAGTGTGACGGTGAGGGATGATTGAAGACGATAATGTCATCACACTGCAACACCCTCTTGTGATACTGTGTGTGCTTTCTCGTTTTTACTCTTATCTCTACATGTATGGTGTGTATGTGTTGCAGTTTTTATTCAAAGTTAGACTATTACTCACAGCAGCGGTAGGAAATCTGTGACAGTGTTTGTGGGAGTAATGCTCACAATAATCTCTGACTGTCATATTCTATTAAACAGAATATGTTCAGTCTGACTGAAAAATGTGGACTGTCGACTATCCATGTTTATGACATGTAATTAAACACTTTTACACTTTGCTGACACCTCTGTTATTTTCCCATAGAGGAAAAAACCCCAAACAACAACAAAATGCAGCACATTTAAGAATCTGTTATTGTAATTTCATAAAGCAACTCTCCCATTTTAGATGGCAGTTGTGAAATGAGAAAGATTGAATCCGTTTATCAATTTGAAGAAGAAGAGCAAGAAAAACTATATTCAAACAGAAACAGAGGAGTGTATTTTCTGAAAAGATGTGCAGGTTTTGAGACGATAAATTACACTGGCCTTACTGCTCGATGAAGTAAAACAGCATGCAGAATCATCTTAGACAGTTTGCAGGTGTAACAGTTCATAGAGCAAGTTTTAGAAGAAAAACAAAAGGTTCAAATAATACAGTGTTGAAGGACAAAAAGTTGTTATTTTAAAATGGTCTATTCATACTATTGGCTATAGTTACTGTTTCTCAAGACAACCAATCCTCAAGGACATTTTAGATTAAAAATAAATCTGTAAAATAGGAGCTGTTCTCTTTTACAAAGAATGACACGCTATTCATCCTCGGAGATATTATTGTGGCCTGCACTGGAATGACTGCCTGCATTAATAACACTTTCATCAAAAATACAGCCACGTTACTGACACATCAATAACGTGTTGTTTGGATGATACTAAAAGACTTCTGTTCGGTTTCCCTTCGGGTATGCTATTGTGCTGTCGCTGAATAATTGCTCTGTCTCTGTGGCACCCGGGAGCAGGAATCCACGCCATGCTTCACAGTGATGGGAACCAATTTATTAATGTGGTCTTCACGTAAGTAGATTACCTGGCTCGGGAACAACCGGTTGACAAAAACACAGAGGCAGTGTGAGCACAATGTGAGAACAGTGATGTGCAAAACAGCCCAAAATGTCAGTCTCATAACTGTGCCATTCATCTGAATCCAGGATCCAACACAATGGGTATCCTCAATTTTAAAGTAACCTTCACTTCCCTGCTAGTACACTTACAATCCACTGTCTTGTATTATATACTGTATATATTAATATAGAACGCAGATTAATACCACAGAAATTGAAATATATATTCTTTAAATACAAAACTGTGAAAAAGTCTTTGCGCCACCCACCTTTTCTTTACATTTTGCTTCTAAGCAGCCAGACTTTTTCTTTTGTTTTTGTTTTTTTTAAACGTGGTCTTGAAAAATAGATATCCTGGCTTTTATGAAGGAAACTTTTCTTAAGATACTGACTGCTTTTTCACTAATTTTCAGTCCAGTCCTTTGTACATGACCATCATTTTCCTTTTTCAGAGGATTTATGTTTTTGTTAAGCCAATCAGCACAGACCTATGCATCAATCAAGCACAAGCATGGTTTGAATCCATCATCTGTTTGCTTGCATCTTCTGCTGCATTTGCATTGGTTTTCTTCAACTATTCTGGCTTCCTCCCACAGTCCAAAGACATGCAGTTAGATATATTACTTATTGGTATTGTAATTGTAAATGTACCCCCTACTAATTTTCCAGTGATTCAAGATCTAAAGGAGGATTAATTGGTGTTTCTAGGCTAATAAATAAATTAAATAAACTGACAATGATAAGACAATACCCCAAGGTTGAAATTGTATCTGCACACTCTTTATTGTTTATATATTGTTAAGCAGGTAAATAAGTTTAAATGGAGTTAATGGTGTTTGGTCTACAGATCACAAAAATCAAATTAAATGCTAAATCTATATATGCATATGTCTTTATGTTGTCAGTATATGAAACTGATACCCAAGAACTCATATTGTCTTTGCTGTTCATACATACATCCTGCTAAAAATGTGTCCCGTCTGTAAAAGACAACTTGTGTCAGCCTCATGTGTATCATTCTTGAGGCCTTAAGCTGGATTTTTTGCTCTTCCTACTGCAGCAACTGCATCCAAAAAATAACACATTTGGGCCTCGGCGTGAAGACCGAGATAAGCTGAGGTGGTGGTAAGCGTGAACCACCTCAGGTGAGCTTTATAGGCAGCAGGCCCTCCAATCTAGGCAAGCAACACAATCACACCAGACCATGGAAAACATTATCTACCCAAAAGCAATGGACCTCATGTGATGACCTTTTCCCTTTGATATCTCAAACCCCTCTGTTGTAATTCCATGCCAGATTCACCAAATTTGAGCAGATCCTCAAATTTACTGAATTGTAAAAACCTCCTTTACGTTGTCGTTCTTGGTGACATATTATTAGAAACATGCTGTATCCTAAATTGCTCCACTGGAATCTTTAATGGGAACATTTTATTCCCAAGAGTTAAAATACATGAATAATATTCATAAACCCACAACAGGAAGAAAGAAAACCAAAAATGAAAAATCCTTACCCTTCTAGTTAAATTTTACCTCACTTATTTAAGATGATTTCTTTAGCATACTGAACTCCCAAAGTCATTCTTCACAACTCTGAAGTCATATTTATTTTTCTGTAGTGAAAAAAAACGAAGGTTATTTGTAAGAGAAATGTTTCAGCTTTGGCGATCGTGGCTTTGGTAAAACTTTGGAATGGAGTAGGAGAGGATAACATGCGCTGACCTATTCAAAGGCTTTTCTCAGTTGGTCTTTAAGTCTGAGTGGGGTATGAAAGACTGTGCACAGCTTGCAACAAGCTGCATGGTGTGATTGCCAGGAAGAGGCAGAGCTGACATGTTATCACTTCCCTACATAGTGGGTCTGCCTGAGGGTTGTGAGCTGCTGCGAAATGACAAAGAGGGTGTGAAGGCATCTGAAGTGTGCAGATTAGTATAAAGGTACATCCACGTGTAGACAGGAAGAATGACAGAAGGGTTTGTAGAAACGATACATAGTGATAGCTAGGCATGATAAGAATTAGAGATTCTATTGTCGATATCACTTATCAATTTGATTCTTCATTGGCTCTGTTTTGAAAGTCACCACCAGCATGCAGCAATAAAGAAATTCTATTCATGCAAATATATTGTATGCTGTGGATCAAACGTTTATGCATGTTTGTTGAGGTATTTCCCCTCTTTGTTGTGATCAGTGTTGGAGTCGTTACTCAAAAAAAAGGTCATTATTACACATATTACACACAACACTTAAAAGTAATGTGGTACATTACTTTATTACTCCCGGCAAAAAGTAATTCGTTATAGCCTACTACTCGTTACATTACTTTCACATTACTCTGTAAAATAACTCTAAAACAGTTGAAACACACGCTCTCATAATCACCATTTAACAATATAAATCTGAGACTACAACGCCACACACAATTCCTAAAGAGAATACACGTATCTAAGATCTTTGTCTTCGTAGAATACAAAGATGCCCGCACAAAACAAAGATAAAAACCAGCACAAAAAAGCGATTGTGAACAGGTAGAAAGGGAGGTTGCAGCCTGGCTGCTGATTGTTTGTTATATGTTGAAGTCAAGGGTTTGGCTGCTGAGGTTGGCATTCACTCTGGGTTCTTGGCTAGCTTAGCATTAGCTTGGCAGATGCTTGCGAACCAAAGCTGTGTTAGTAGCATGTTGCGGTAGTTTCTGTCCTGGATGCAGTTTTCCATGTTGCCACTTATGTTTCCTTTTGCGCAAAAAAATAAAAAATAAAAGTCAATGTCCATGCAGTAGACTGTGTTGCTATTTTCCTCCACAAACACTGGAACTGAAATCCGTTTAGGAAGTGGACTACTAGCAACCGTTTTTCTAAATGAACTGGTTCTCGATTTCCATTCCTACTGATAGTTGTATAGATGGAAGGGCAGAGTAGGCCAAATAAACTGGAATATGGACAGGCACTTGAAAAACCTTAAAGCAAGGTGGCTAAGCGAGTATAAAAAAAAGAAAAGTGTAATAATATTCGATAATTATGTGTCAAGAGCTATGAGCTGGCTGATATACCGGGACTTGAGGATATCAGAATGCAAGTAAAAAAATGTGTATTCAAGAGTCAAGTGGTAGTAAATTTCAAAGAGTCAATTATGCATAATGCAATATCATATAGTGAGCAGGGCCAAATTCACTTTTCATTTCTTTCGTATTCAGATGAGCAAAGATGCCATCGAGAGAGAGAGAGCGGGAGAGCGAGAGAAAGAGAAAGTAAACGAGAGAAAGAAAAATAAAGAGAGGAGGAAGATGCTGACACATCTACAGGCAGCAGAGAATCCTGGTGTCAACATTAGGGAGGGTGAATGACATGCTGCTGAGAAGCGTGGGCAGCACACAGGTGTCAGCGAGCACTCTGCCCCAGGGCCAATGGAGAAGTGATGCTTACGAGACAAGGCAGAGGCGTATAAGCCTTGTCGAGCACCACAGGGGCCTCGGTTGCAGTGTCTACTATCCTTCTACCTACCCTTCCCTTTTCTTTCATGCACTGCATCACAGCCAGAACAAGAGGTGAGGGATGGTGACCTTGCTGAGTCTCTGCTACGGTCCGTGCTCCTTTGGTGGATATGCAGATTTAGTGCCACGGAAGGTCTGGATCAACATCAAATCCTAGACGTGAGTCATTTAACTGTAAAGTGTTCACAAGCAAATTGCATAAACAGTGTGCAAATGTCCATAAATACATACTCAGGAAACTGTTGCAATACATTTCCTGCCTGAATGTTGATTTTGGCAGTACATTTCAGTTTTGGTTCAACAATTATAAATCAGTCTAACTCAATGACTGTTGAGGTGGATTTGTGCTCCAGAGTTTGTTAGTTAGCTCTCATGTCACCCTGGTGTGAACTTGTTTGTTCCTGCCTGGAAGCAAATTCTACAAATGACAAACATTGACTCATCTGACTTGCACTAAATTATATATAGGGAATGCATTTCAGCTCCTGCTTGAACACAAGTAGGCACAGAGGAAAAACACTCAATGTTCATGCTCTCCATTAAGGCGGCAATTCTAAGGAATTTTGGCAAAGTCAGCTCAGTCACAGCATGATTTACACAGTAAGTAGCCTGTTCGGGTGAATCTTATCACAGGATATTAAAATTAATTAGTTGGCAACATAAAAAAAAGGGAAAAAAATGTGGAGGACTTCTATAGTGTTGCATTTATTTATGAGAGCCTTGTTCCAGATATTGGGAACTGTACAGCAGTGTAGTTAGCCAATTTAAAATGAACAGTCCTTCAAATTTTCAGAACACCATCCAGGTTCATCCCATAGCTGCCCTATAACCATTTTGCTTTTTTAATGTTTATGAATATTTTGCTTGATTAATTTCTGACTTCTCAGAAGTCCAGTCTGTCGGCTCAAATTTAAAAAACCTGTATTCAGTTCATTTGCCTAATAAATAACCATATGATTTTAAGCTTTAAACAAGTTTTTGACACTTTTCTAAAATATTCACATCTTATTGTTTTTATGGAAGGCGATAATAAGAATCAATTTAATAAAAATTAATGTATCAACATATATAATGTATTCAAGGCCAAAAGTATTCCTCTTTTTTTTAAAGCATGTCAACATAAAAAGCTAACAACTCTTTCATATAATGTAATATCACTGCACTGAGAGTTTATAGTCCTGTGCGCTATTGACTGAAGGTCAGAATTTAAAGATTACACGCTATGTTTGGCAAGACCAAAGAGGGGTGGAGAAACAAAGTGGGAATAGGCAAGTGAGAAACAGAGATAAAGGTATTACAGGGTCCCTGGACCACTCAAGATATTCGAAAGGTTTTGAAAACTAGTGCCATGATAGCCTAGATATTTCAAAGTTATCTTTTTTGGCAAGACTCAATTCTCTTCCTAGAATAAACAATATAATACAACCAATGTGAAGAAAAAAACATCCAAAAAGCCCACAATAAAAGCACAGCATAAAGGTTGGAGCTGTAATTCTGTTTGTCAGAAAGTACACATTAAGTAGCATTAACAAATCAAATAGATACAGAATGCATCTACTCCTTAAGAGCCCTCTACACTCAACAAAAATATAAAATTGACATTTCAACTGCTTTACTGCCTTCTGCTGTTACATATACAGAAAATGGAAATCACAAAATATGATGCATGTGTTTGCTTTGAGCAAAGTAGGAGTGCGGAAACTTATATGTGTAAGCGAGAGTCTATTTTCAAGCAATACAGAGCTAGAAAACCCCCCAATATATTATTAGATTAACCAGAGAGTCAAAGGCATTATTTCAACCGAGAAACAACACTGTGCAATGATTCAGACATACTGTGGCAGCTCGAATCTGAAGGCAGATAACAGATATTATTATAACCACATAGCATTAGAGACAAATGGAAATACCTTATAGCTAAAAACCTTTAGAAGTTTAAAAAAATAGCAGGTGGTAAAGACAGCAGATATTACAGCTATGCTTATGAAAATGGAAGTGCACATTTACATCAAGACAAGAGTAGTGAAATGAAACAGCCTGATCATTTTTAGCACCTGCTGTAAGATCACTGCTGTATCTCATGCTCCTAATCATTCCTTTCTTCTTCTTGCACTATTTATTGTGGCGACCCTTTCATAAATGTGATTTGATTGAGCTAATAAAATAAAACACTCATTTAAAGTAACGTAAAGCAAGTTCTGACTGCTTAGAGGGTGAAGTGTTCCAGAGAGAAAAAAAATCCTTATTGTGTAAGCTGTCTGCTGGGGATGACTGCCTTTGGAGTTGTATTGGCTACTTTACAAGTAAGCAAACAGAAGAACAAAGAACATACTGATTGCCACTTTAAATGTACAATCATGCCATCTTTATATTATAATGATAAAAGTAGATTGTAACCATCTAATGATGTTGCTGCAATCTGTGTTATTAACAATTAATTTCACAATAACAATCAGTTTTGACTGGAAAACACTTTCTTCATTTTTTTGAGAAAGACGAGGCCAACACAGTTCTAATGTGAGAAAACATCTGGGTCAAGTCCTTCTGCAAATTGCATCTAAATAAAATAAAGTGCCTCTGTTAATGTACAGCACGCTAGTTTAAACTCTTAACAGCTGAAGTGCAATAACCTTTTGCCAAGTACTGTTCAACTTATATACTGTGGCAAAAGTGTAATTTGGCACTTTTCAATTTATGGCTCGAGTGCAAATATCTCCCTCCAGGTTGCCAGCAGTGCACAGGCAATGTGACATACTTGCAAGCTTTCAAATACAATATTATCATTAATGTAGAGCAGTTCAAAAAGACACATGTTTTTCTTGAAACGATCAAGGCTTCCCCATATTCCTAAATTTGTGTACAATTGAAAAATTCATTACCCACTCCAGCAAAGTCTCTCTCACCTGTATACCAAATGTAATGCAGGCAGATATTAACAAGCAATGTTTATGAACGTGTGACTCACAGTTACCAATAGGTTCTTGGAAAAAAGAGAATCTAACAAACTACTAATAAACTTCCTAGAAATCTGACACTCCTGGCATGAAGTGATGCTTAACTATGTGTTTTCAAATTATAGCATCCTGTTCTATAAAATGAGAGAACAATGTTTACAGCTTTTTCTGATCATGCTCCTCCCTGTGCTGTACTACTAGGGACTTATCCACCAGACGAAGAATTTCATTTGTATTTACAGCAGCCTATTTTTCTTCGTTCCACAAGAAAGAAAAGCGGCTTTAATAAAAAATGTCTTCTTGAGTGAAATATGAAAAACACTGGCAAAGCTGGCAAATTAACATTTACTGTGCAGCCAGACGCTGTTTGCCAGGTTAGCCATGTCAGCCCACAGGACATCACTTCACACATCATCCACCGGGTTATTTCGCATACAAGAGGAGCAAGCATGTTTGGATGCTGGCGGATGACTGTGTTGTCCAAACTAAGGCCAGCTTTTTGAGGCTTGCAATGTGATATCACAAGGTGCCATGAGGGCACTGCTGCCCTTCTGCATGTTTTACACTCAAATTAACCACTCTACTACATCAACACCTGGAGGCTTTACTCACAGAAAGAGATTAGTAATACTCTACCTAGCAGAATAGAGAAAAGCCAGCATACAAACTCTGTTGGGCTGGTCAGCACAAACTATAAAGACCCCTTTTTAATGTTGTGAGTGAGGGTCCAGTCACATGTCTGAAGTCGGCACATGAGAAGATAAAAATACTTTGCTTTTACACTGGACACCATGACCTGATGTAGTATTGAAAAGGAGACAGCCAGCTGGGATTTACTTGCCTAAAAAAAATTGTAAGAGTTCGTATTGGTTGGAAGCATTATGGGAATCTTGTGAGCCCAAATTCACTCAGGCAAGAAGGACACAGATGTCTTTTTCAGAAATACTTTATATAGCAATGATGATATAAAGAAGAACAATGTGAGTTCTTATTTCTTTATACTGAATTAGCATGTCCTAAAATATGAGCTCAAAACTTAAGTCAGATATGATATCAAATATAAATTCTGTTCATATTTGATATGTGAGTCGTGGCATAAACTAAGAGACTATTATAGTTCATGTTCTGCCAAACTGCAAAACAGTTTCTTCCCCCAAGCCGTCAGACTCCTGAACACTTAGTGACTGGACTGACACACACACACACCTTCATACACGTCACTGCCTCAAGCACTTATCTACACAATCTCATACACAGACACACATGCATACCTTCATACATCAAGTTACTTTTTGCACAACTCACTGTCATTGTTGCACTTTTCTATTACACTGTTGTGTCTGTACTGTTCTGTTCTGTCTGGTGTTGCACTTTGTTTTTTGCAATTTTTGCACACTTGCACTTTATCTGAAAACTTCATCTATCAAATGCAAACAACGTTTCTACACATAATTGCTCTATATTGTTATTGACTCTTATTTGGAAAGTTAGTGTGAGCCTATAATAGTTATCATACTGCTGTCTTTCCCAGGTCTCAGCATCGACCTTTATGTGATATTTGGGATTTGTGTGGTGAATGAGACGTGGCGTCTGTTAGACCGCCAAGTGATGCCTGCCTGTTTAGCAGAGACAAGTGAAAGGTCAGTGTGTTTCTAGTGTTTAGATGTTTAAGGCTCAGGGCAGCAGACTCAAACTTGCGGCTAAAAATCAATCATGCCCTTCAGCAGCATGAAAGAGCTCCCCAACTTACAGCTGTGATTCAGGAGGAGGAAGAAAGGATAGCAGAAAAGCATGACAGATAGATGGAAAAAGAGAGGGCTTTTTTCCCTTCTTTAAATGTAGGTTTTCAGAGAGGCATAGTGGCGGTTGTGTGGGTGAGCATGCTGTAGGGTTTACAGCTAACCCTTTAAATGCTTGGCAATAACCATAGCTGAGTAGGTTGTGATCACCTCTATCACTTGTATAAATGTCTGGCAAAACAACAGTCCCAAGAAGGCTGCCAATAAAAGTGATGTATGCTATGAAAGCCTGTCATCTGACTAATTATTTAAGAATTACAACCCTGTCTGAAATGAAAATGTGATTTGGATTGGTTCTGTCTAAAAATGATAAAAGCAGTTTTCCACCTGATGTCAGGAACAGTTGATGGAGGATATGTAGTTGAGTAGCATCTTCCTGTTTAGTTATCTAAAATGAGCAGTAATAGTTTTGTGGAGTACATCCTTATTTAATGTGAAGGCTAACTCAGTGTTTTTTGATTAGTAGCAAATGGCTGTGGAGTTCAGCATGACTGGTATTTCAAACTACAGGGTATCTTGCAAGTTGAGGCATAGTGTAGCCATTTATGAGTCAGATTACTGAGAACATTAAATCAGTCACTGTGGTCAGAGGGCATCTATAGGGAATTTATGCAGACTCTGTGGTATATAAATATAACAAAACTGCAGACTAAAAGACTACAGTATTACATGCTATAAACTATTACTACTGACATTCACATTAAGGACCAGAGTAACAACGTCCAATGAAGAAACAGGGAAAAGTTATGTTTCAAAGCTGTACAAAGTTGTTTCTAAAGGACTGTGCCTTGAGCCACAGGCTAAATTCTTTATATTTTGCTAGAAAAATGGAAAATAGGTGTAGTGAATTATTGAAATATGATCAAACATACATGAAAATACTGTATATAAAAGAAAAACAGGGTTTGAAGAACTAATGAGCTTGAAAGTCAATATTTGGTATGAACACCATCATTGTTCGACACACCCTGAATTCTCTTAGGTGGGCTTTCTTTTTATTTCTTAAATAAGTCTTCAGAAATAGTTCTCTGGGTTTCTTGAAAGACGCATTCAAAGCTCTTCTTTGGATGCTGGAGGCATTTTATTCTGTTCTCTCTCAAGACTGGTTCAATAATCTTGAGGTCCATGGTCTGACGGGAGGCAATCCATGACTGATAGTGTTCCATTATGTGTTTTTCTATCCAGGTATGCTTTTACTACATGGGTAGTGTGTTTCAAATCATTGTCATTGTGAAAAATGAAGCCGTTGCCAATCAGAGGTTTTCCAGATGGTATGATACGGTGGATTCAACGCTAAAGATACTTTTATGCATTCAAAATTCCAGCAATCTTGACAAGACCCCCCACATTACTAGGGATGGGTACCGGTATCCGGTGCCATGATGGCACCGGTTCTGACATAAACGGTAGTAACCAGACCAAAAAGCAGCGCACATTTTGGTGCTTTATTTTGGTGCTTTTTTTTCCTGAGATGTGATATGTATCACATTAAAGCTAGATTCTAGCCAATCATTTTACGTTTCCGAGGATAGTAGGCGGGCCTAGGTTCTTTTAGAGCAGAGCTACAGATTAAAAATGCCCAAGGCGAAGCGGTTGAAAGTCTGGCTGTACTTCATAGCAAAATATGCAAACTCAGCAGCCTGCAACAAGTGCTTTAAGCTGATACTGTGATACTGTCAAAGGAAGTAACACCTCGAATCTGATGAAACACCTGGCGACGCATAGCGTTTTTTTAAAAGCCGAGAAATGCGCCGTATTTGATAGATTGCTGCGAGACCTCACACCGAGCACATTTACTGCGGGTGTGGTGCCTGTTATCGGACCTGGAGTTAGCAGCATCCCCCAAAAACCCGAAGAGTAGAGTCCTGGCCCCTAGCCCTGCCAGTGTAGCAGAAATGATGATGGATGATGATGGCAGCAGCAGCCGTTCTTCTCTGGGTCGGTAGCTTAATGTTGTTCGTGTGTAATTTACGTTGAGTAGGCTAACCGCGTTATTACATTAATGCATGTAAGGTGAACTAGCAAACACCGTCGTAGTTACATGAAGCTGTCTTCTTGTTTGATGTCAGATGCTCCCGTCACCCTGGCCAAAATGACCAAAGAAAAAGTGGAAAACAGTTAAACATGAGAGGTTTTAGGACAAAGTTTGTGTTTTTTCCATTGATTAAGAACTGCTTCCATCCAAGAGTGATACCATATATGCCCTATAGCTGCAGAAAAGGCTAACATTGTTATCTTTTTACAAAAAAATAGCTGAACATGAGAGGTTTTTGGACCAATTTTGTGTTTTCCATTCTTTAAGCACCGGTTTGAGTACCGTTTCAAAAGTACCGGTTTGGTACTGGTATCAGATAAAACCTAAACGATACCCATCCCTACATATTACTGGCATAAATTCAGCCCCAGTTAACAACAGAGCTTCCACTGTGTTTTACAGACAGCTGTAGACATTCACTGTTGTATCTCACTCCTGAACTCCTGTGTGTATACTGATGACACTTTGAACTAGAAGTTACAAATTTAGATTCATCACTGCATAAGGACTGCTGCCTCTGATTATCTCTCTAAGGGCTTATGTTATTTGGCACCCTGTTTTGTTTCCTTGACAGTAGATGGATCAACCGAAGGACGAGTCTCAGGTGTCTCAGGTCCAGTAGTACAGTAACAATCAATGTTTCCCTTTATTTCTTAAAGACACGGCATTCATCTGCTGTTGTTAGTTCCTTTTAGGCCTAATGCTGCTTCTTTTGTCCTCTACAACGCACAGCATGCTGAGATATGCCAAGTTGTCAGCTAACAGCTCTTTGACAGTCACCTAGTATAGGTACTTGGTATTTGCGAAATACCTAGTATAGCATTTTATGCCAGTTTGACAGGCATAAAGAACTATTTAATTCCTGCCAAACTGGGTAGTCTTTGCCATTTTTCACAGGTTCAACTAAAGAAATAGGAGCATATTGTGTGGTTATGTGACAAGCTGCTGGTGACAATGTGCCTAAAATTTCTTTTCCTACATTCCCTGGGTCAACGCTTAACTTTGGTGCCTTTAGTCAGCTTGAATGATTCACGGGTCAGTGTTTAGTAGCTTAAATAACAAAAATCCCCTGAAAACATTCAGGTACTGGACTGAAACTCTTTGAAAATCAACTATAAAAGGAAGTACAACAACAGTAACTTTATATAAGGTTGAGTGTTTAAAAGTGTTTTTATGTTCATTTACATGATGCAAAAAAAGGATATGCACACATGTAATTTTAGCATACTGCCACTTTGTGTAATGGTTTAATTACTTGAGTTGGGAATGTGGGTGCAAGCACAAGCAGTGACACTATGTTGTTTATTGTGATAATGTTGACACTCTTCATTGTGCTAACATTAAAAATAAAAGCATTGCTTGATGATGTGTTGTAGTGCTCTCACCAAGATTACTAAACTATTTATTGACAGGTATTGCGTAACGGCCACATGATATTCTTTCCATTTAGTAAAAAAGGCCAACTATTGCAATCTCAGGGAAAGTGTGCAGGTAGAATGAAATGTATATCATTTATGATAAGATAGTTATTTTTCTGATGCAACACAAAGTAGAAGGAAAATACTCAGTATAAAACTGAATAATTGCTAGAAAAACACAATTATTTCCAGAGACATTAAAATAACACCCAGAAACAAATAGCCTTACATGTTTAGTAATGTAACATATATGCAATGAGCATTTAGTTATAATGAGTACAAAACTTACACCAAAGTGACAGTTGACATTTACAGAAATACATCCCTTTGCTGAGGAGAAAATGAAGAACTATAAAATGAGGAGAGACGCAAAGGGAAGACAAAGTGAGAAAGAAACGGACAGAGATATAAGCTGAGAGGAAAAATTCGGGGGATGTGCGAGCTTGGCAAGGTAGGGGGGAGGGAGGAGGATGAAGTGGAGGAGAGCAAAATGACATACTCAGAAGCAGTGAGGCAAAAGTCTCATGTGATCTAGAGTAGATTTAGAAGGCGAAGTGCTGTGGGGGAGATAAGCAGCACGGGAAACTGCTCAGATCACAGGTTTGTAACATAGGGCCAGAGATGTAGCCTCAGTACAAGAAGGAGGATTCACATAGTGGGTCCATGTTAGATAGCAGCTTAGCCCTCCTCTCTAGTCACACACACACAGAGAGAAAAAATATATTCAGTAAATATTCAGTTGCTTCCCATGTGCCCAGTGCTAAAGACTTCCCTAAAGGGTTGTGTGCATGAGTTCCATTTAAAGGAGCCATTCACTCTGATTTAATGATAGAGCTCCAGAAAAATCTTTATCACCCAAAAAACCTGAGCAAAATCATTGTCTGCTCATTCACATATAATTAATCTCTTCACAATCTTTCACATAAAAACACACTGGAAAAGCATTAAATGAATAGAGAATTAGTTCAAGCATATAATATATTTAAACAGTGTCAAATACTTGTCATCCTGTTGCCTTGAAAAGCTAAAGCATAGTAATTACATCATTCCACTTGCTGAACCAACAAGTCAGCAAGGAACTGATGTCTGACAGTTCAGAAGGCAAAAAGAAGAGAAAATCTGCTGTGTGTGATTGAGAAGAGAAAGTGAGGATGGGAAGGGAAAAAGATCAAGTTTAATATACAATCTCAGTTCCAATAACTTTGAGATTCTGTGTAGAATGTCAAAATCTTATAAAATACATATTTTAAAAATAGCCAATTGAAGTATTTTACTATTTTATGAAAAATATTGACTCATTTTTAAATTGATGGCAAGCAATATTTCTCAAAAAGGGGCAAAGAAAGCCTGAAAAAGTCAGTTGTACTAAGGAAAACAGGTGGAGGAACATTTTTGAACCAAACAGGTTAATTAGCACAAGATCAGTAACATGACTGGGTAGAAAAAGAACATCCTAAAGAGGCAGAGGTTCATCATCTGCAAAGAACTTCATACACAAATTGTGGAGAATAATGTTTCTCAACATGACATTGTGAAAACTAGAATATCTCATCATCTACAGGGCATAATATGATCCTTTAAAATGAAAACAAATCATTGAAAACGTACAATTTTGCCACAGAAATCACTGCATGGGATCAGGAAAACTTCCACAAATTATTATTTGTGAACTCCATTTATCGTGCTATTCCCAGTTACAGGTTAAAGCTCTCCCATGAAAAGAAGAAGCCATGTGTAAACATGGTCCAGAAACATCATCCTCTCTGGGCCAGAGCTCATTTAACAGGGAGTGAGGCAAAATGGAAACTGGTCTCTGGTCAAACATATCACAATCTGAACTTTTTTTTTTCTTTTTTTTTTTTTTTAGAAAACACTGATGCCGAAGGAACCATGTGGCTTGTTATTAGCTCTCAGATCAAAAGCCCACAACTCTGATTCTATGTGGATGGACCAGTGCTTATGGAATTGGCAGCTTGCACATCTGGAAAGGCATGATCAGTGCTGAAAGGTACACACAAGTTTTAGAGCAGCACATGCTCCCACTCAGCATCCAGCAAGACCTTCGGGGATAGTCTTACATATTTCAATAAGAAAACACTAAACTGCGTACTGCGTTGAGAAAATGGCTTCATAGTAGATATAGGTTTGAGTAAATATTGAGATAATACTTCTATCTACATTTCAGACAGACAAAAACAACAAGATGTTTATCTAAACTCTTCTGAAAAGCAAGTGGTAACATGCCGCTAAAGCAGCAACTACGGCATAAGCCATTTATTTTATCCAGCATTGACTGGGAGCTTCTCATTTCCCTCTGACAGATGGAGGGGACCAACCATAAAGCAGTAGAAAAAAAATCATTAAGTCAGCCAAAGCCCTGCAGAGTTGTTTTAATTGTGTGCTCTGGTGCTGTAGGCATAGCTCACCTGATTGCTGCTATAACTAACTGCCTTCACAGAGACAGACGAGATCTTCAGTGGACATTTAGAAAGTGATTTGTGTTCAGAAGGTTCCTTGGGGGGGAGAGGACAATGTGGAGAGACAGAGTGACTGGGAATGAGGAGACAGATCATTGCGAGTGAGCAGATTGGATACTCTCCACTGGAGAGAACCTTGTCCAGCAGGAGAGGCTCAAGCACCTGGCTAATGCTTTCACGGCTCATAATTTACAGCAGGCCTTCCACTGCGTTTGGTTAGCATTGTTAATGTGAAACCCTACAGAGGTCTATGCCTATGGTCTCGACCTTTGAGTGTGCTTCAGACATACCACTTATTCAAAGCATTAATCAATAGCCTTTCAACAGCTATGTTGCTGTGCCTGTGTATCAATCATTGAATAAAGCTGAGCAACGGAGGAACGTGAGCACACACACAAAGTGCTGGATTATAAACCATCAGGGAAGCATTTATTTGGTGTGCACACACTGAACTATATGAGGAATGCACATATACACACACTCTACCAGGTGCAAATTACCAAAGGTGAGATAGGCTGAAAGACGAAGCCAGGCACAAACAAAGAAATAAAGTGCTGCGTTGACAGGTTGGCGAGGACTTACTTTCCCCTGTCTTATGCATAAAGGCCTACCGAATTCTGTTGCAGAAGACAGTCTGTCAGCACTCCCAATCTAACTGACATAGAAGCTAGTAAATCAATCCACTTAAAACAAGCTTTACTTTAAGCGCCTAATGACCGCAATGTGCCAGGTAACTATGCCATCAGACCTTAATGCGTCACAGTCTGAATGCTGCAGAACTTTACCTACAGCAGCAAAATAAATAAATAAAATAAAAAATAGAAAACAACCGTTAACACTAGTTTGCCCTTATCAAAGAATATTTTTCTTAGCAGTGTCAGCTGGCAGGTTAATAATCCATGTTTATTTTGAATTATAGTTTAATTCTAATTACATTTATATAATTCAATTATGTATGACTTCTTGGCCTCCTTCTGAGTCAGAGTATTATCAGCCCACCCAACCTTGTAGATGAGCATGTCTATAGAGGGTATATTGTATGCAAATCCACTAGGCATCTTAGGCCACCGTGGATTATGTCTTCTCATCTTGCATCTTCCTCTGCAAGTGGTTAATCTTGTCAAAAGAGACTCTTAATAAACTCAGAGGAAAGCCCTGTTTCTTCCACAGACAGACACAAATGTGATTTACAGCAGCGATGATATGCAGCATCTACCCTGCAGCTCTAATATATATTTATACATAAAACTCAGTGATCAGTCAAGCACAGAGAAGAGCATCATGGAGCTGGGAGACGCCGTATTAGTAATGATACCTCTTTGCAGAATGTTCATGACATGAGAACAATAACGCAAAGAAAGCCATCATTAACACAGTTATAAATGTTCATGAAATTGTGACCTCAAACCCTTTGTGCATATCACCAACTGCTTAAATATTGATCAGAATATTGGGGAAGATGAATGTGATGTGACCACAGACACAAATGTGTCTTCTGGTGTTCTTGTCCACTTTCTCCAGCGTTTTACACCTATTGCCCCTGTCTGGCACTACAGCCTAAACTGCTCTTTGGTGTGTGAAGTTACAGGTTGGAGGCAGCTACATCAACAGCCGTGTCAAGGAGACTTACGTGTACTCTTCCTGGGTGAAGATTGGGATGCGAGAAGGCTGAAGGACTGTGATCTCCACCAAAGTGCTGTTAGACTTCACTGGCTCCCCATTGTCATAGGCTATCACAAAGAGCTGCAGTGGAGCAAGAGAAAACATGTGAACAAATGACACATGCAAATGCAGGCACTAAATTAATACATTTTTTTAGCCTCAACATCTGCTCTCTGCACAAATAATTCCTTTTTTGGGGATTGCCAGTCATTTTTGCAAACATGTTCGGCATCCTAATAAAGACACAACGGCAAATCTGCTGTGGCGAGCAGGCTGCAAAGCTCCCAGAGAGTGAGAATGAATGTATTGATCTACATTCATAGACTGTGGAGAAAGGAGCTCGGGAAAGGGGGGGAAGGGAGGGTGGGGCTGAAAGAGAATGAACATAAAAATGTTTTTTCTTTTTTTTCTTTTTTTTTTAAAAAAGTGTAAGTAAAAGAAAAAAAGACAGATTAGGGAACAATATCCTGCAGCGCATGCTCAAGTGTTCACACCCACAAGCCTATGTAAAGTCACTGGAAATTGTTAAAAATAGCTCTATGTAAAATGCCTGGGAGGGGATTTGTTTTATCTAGAAAACTCTATATTATTTGTCACAGAGACAAGTTAGTTAAAATCAAAATGTTATTTGATTTTAAAGTATCATTTTTATCAAAAAGTCTACACACATTTCTAACCCACTAAAATTTAGCGGAACTTGTATCACTTTAAAACAAGACAAACAGACAAAAGACAGCACTATGACTATGATGATTTTATCATTATACCATTATAATCAATTGTCAGTTCCACTGCTGCAATCACGTCATGATTACATGTTATATCACGTCATTACTAACTCTACGTGTCAAATTACTGTGAATTTTTTAAACCAATAAATATCTTTTTAAATTGATTTTATGGCTTTTTTATCAGCCAAATAAAGTGCTACTTTATTGAGTAGAGTATTAAAGCAGAATTACGTCAGTCATGAATTACAATCACTGACTATTTCCCCAGTTACATACTGTCCTGTAATAATCAGGCTTTCAGCACAGCCACTGTATCTTATATCATATTTCTCACAATCACTCAGCTGATAATCATAACTAAACACCGTTTACTGCCACTAGCACACCGGTTTTCTTATGTGCTATAAACTACTCAACCACAACATTTAAGGCACTGACAGGTAAGGTAAATAGCAGTGGTCATCCTGTTGAAATGAAACCTTGGGTCCAGGCATTCATACAGATGTCACAATAACACATACCACCCACCTAAACATAATTCAGCTTTAACTCCTTTAAAAACTTAAACAGCATATCTTTTTTTCTGCCTCATCTCTGCAACCATTAAGTGACACTGACACTTTAAGCAAAGGCACCTCGTGACCACCTCTGCTGACATAATGGCTGTCACTCACGTTAAAGGTGACACTGGGCTCTTCATTGAGGTTGACCTTAGTGATAATTCTCCCTGTTTCTGCTTCCACATCAAAAATACTCCCACTGTATGGCGATCTGTTCAGATCCACTCTGTAGCGAACCAAACTGGCCGGAGTACCCTGGAGGAAGGAGAAAGAAGAGCACGAACAATATCAATGCAATAACAATCCAGTTATCTGGAGCCCACATTTTACATATTCAAATGAAAAGAAAAATGATGAAAACAGAGTACTTCAGGGTAATCTGATACAAAATGCAGTCAGGTCATAAAGGACTAGTAAAAGTACTTGCTTAGCAACACGACTCGTAAATGTTATATTTTGTTATTTTATTATGCAGAACTGCAGTGGCTTATGTTTAAAAAATTTGCTCCTGTCTCTATAATAAGAATTAAGAACTGAGAGCTTTTCCTCATAATTTGGTTCTCATCAGATACTCCTAAATAAAATCATTGTTATTCATTGGTTCAAATCTAGTAATCTAATTGGAAATAATGTTAAGAAAAATTCATAAATTCATCTTTTTAGTCTCCAAGGTAACACACTTTGCATTCATTAATGCCAGCCTGGACTTTAATATGAACCTCTGATTAACATTAACCATGGTTGCTGATTACTAATCATCTCTATAGCTTATCTTATTCTAGTTCCCTGCCTGTGGACCTAAAATTGAGTCTGATTTTTAATAATCTTCTTGAAGCTTTCTTTCTTTGGCTGAACAGCTTTTGCTCCTCGGGGACTGGGTAAAACCTGGAACTAGAGAGAGGTAAAGCTTGTAGTAGCAGTGTATCTCTTGGGAGGCTTACTAACAAAAATGTGTCTCTTAGAGGTTACAAAACCATCTGAGTGAATTCACTAAGGGGATAAAAAAAAAATCCAATCTCTAAAAGCTCTCCAGATTGTTTTCTGACATTTAATTGAAAAGATGTCAGACCAGGACCACCAATTACGGAAAAAAAATATCCCCCACTAACTTCAGTAGTAACCTCTGCAGTGATGGCAGCAGCTTTGCTCTGGTATTGCCAATATCTGTTTTTGTGCCCATAATTTCTCATTTGAAGTGTCTAATTTAATATCAAGACCATATTGTTATAAATAAACAGAAATGGAAAAAATAAGACCATAATGCAATAAAGAAATAAATAGAAATAAAAATAAAAACCCAGACAGCAAAACTATTAACTGGAAAAGAGTGCTTTTCTTTATATCCTCATATTGCTTGAGAAACTAGAAATTAAAAGCAATTGGTGCTCCACATAACTCAGGAGAGATGTATAAAAATATGTAAACTGTTGAGTGTTGTTACAGGAATATTTGTCCTTGTCTGCCGTGTCCACAGAAACGTTCAGCTGCACAACCACTTGGTCTTGTATGACATTCTACACATGGGATATGAATTTTTTATAGACACCGCCTGAGTGAACTCAGTGTTGTTAACATTGCAAACAGGCGCCCAAAATGTCATGCATGACAAGCAATGCTCAAATGCAGTAAGAGAGGGGGGGGAAAAAACAAAAATCACCCTCACTGTTTAACAAGTGAAGAAAATGCAATTAAAAATAAGATGTGTGGGTGTTTATTTCTAATTCTCTTCAACATAAAAATAGCAAATTCATTAAAACTGATCAATCTCAGAAGCCCTGAGAGGCACTGAACAATGCTTCAGAGACAGGCAACACAAAAGCAAGCCTTGATCTGAGAGTGTAATAAAGTCAACACGTCAATACGACTTATTTTGATAGTTTTGGGAAATTACAAATGACTCATTTGGCTTGTAAGTGACTAGAAGGTTACTGAGGAAATGGGAATCGCTAAAAGAAGAAAACCTCCTCTGCCGTGATCAACCCAATCACAGAAGAAAGAAAAAACAACAGACTCAAAAATAACAGACTCTTTAAATCTTCCCCTGAAGAATAAAAGGTTTATACTGGAACATTTGTCTCCATGGTGATCTCCTCTCTCGTTCAGGGTGATATTAACACTGACATTATGGGGTTGAGTGGTGTGAAGAAAATGCAGTTACTTTTTAAAACCCATTAGTATCAATTCTGCTAAGGTGCAGGTGGACAGGTATTATGCTAGCTTTACAACAAAGTACAAAATGTCCTCTACAAAAATAATAAAAAAAAGAAAAACTCATTCAGGAGAAATGCATTAAAACCTTCACAAAACACACTCATTGCTTACATGTGTCATATTGACATGACAATTCTGTTTCTTTATTATGCGGGCAGGCTTTTGCTAGCCTGCTTAACAGAGAGGGACATTTGTTGGCATGTTTAAAATCACTAGACTCTTTCCACCTAACAGGTGTGTTCATGACAGAAACTGGGTTAGTCAGCCCTTGTTGGTAAATCCAACACTTCTTTCCGCTAAAATATTTTCCCATGTCACTCCATGCCTTTGTCGGAAGATATGGATGATTTCCGAATTGTGTTTTAGTCCTGCTAGATCTTTGTCAGTTAGAATAGTCACCATGAAAGAAAAAACAAGACCTCATTTTACAAATGATGATACACAGGGTTTGGATTTTAGGAGTTCACTATCAACTAACTGATGGACAGGTGTACCTCCTGAGAGACAGAAACCCAGGATGTGGGAGTGTTTTCTCTGGAAGGAAAGGTAAGATGTGCACTAGTCTCTGTGACATTCTTGAGATGTTCAACCACCTGCAGCTGGCACTGACAGGAATCAGTATCTCTGTGTTTACATGCTGCAGAGAGAATGCAAGATTCTTCAGACCTGGTGAGATCCGACCAGCGGCTGTGCTATTAATAAGAAGCATCAAGTTTGCTTTCCGAAAAGCATCCAGAGCTGGACACGACTAGCACATGGTGAGGAGGTCGCTACGAAATTCAGATTTCTATTTTTGACTCAGAAAATCAATAATCAAATTTGATCACTGAAGTAATTTGATAATGTTGCTTTAAATATAAAAATCACACATAAAAACCAAGAGGAATAAACCAGTGCAGTCGAGAACACTGCTGGGTGACCAAGTCCAATAAAATATGAAGATTTTCTCAGCTAAATAATACTAAGACAAGAATTCATAAAAACTGTACTATCTACACATTTCCAGTCTCCCCCGGTTGTCACAATTTCTTTTCTGCATGGAGTAATGTTCCTTGGATTTCAGACTATATTAAGACAGCTCCCAACAGATCCTGCTCAGATAGTGAGGCAAAGGAGTTTGAGGAAATCTGACACTCTGAGGCGAGTGAATGACTCATACAAATGGAGATGCACACCTTGCAGTTAGAGTTGGTTTGGAATAAACTTTCACACAGCACTGCAACTCTAATAAGAGCACTGAGGTCCTGAAAACATCTTTTAAATGCATCATGTGAAATGACATTTTGACAGAAACATGTAGGTCTGAAATCATCAATCAGAGCCCCCCACCCCCCTTTCATCTCTTTCTCCACTGTTGCATATCTTAATCATAACATGTGCACAGCATTTTTCAAATAGTACTCACTGGTGGGTCTTGGTCCTCAGCATAAACTGTGGTAATGACTGTTCCTTTCTCTGCATTAGGTGCCACCATGCCTTTATACAGGTCTTGCTTAAAAATGGGGGAGAAGTCATTCATGTCCTGAAATGAAACACAGATCAGTAATATATTAGTGCCATTGTTTACCTAAACATTGCAGTTCATATGTTAAAGCAAATCAGGTATCAGTAAAAAAAATTTTTTACTTCATGTATTAATAGAGTAAAGCAGAAGGGAGTAGAAAGGGTCAAATGAATTCAGCAATATTCTATCACCACTATGTTTTCTAATGCTGTTTGCATGGTGAATTAATAATATGGTAGATTTTGCAGTTGCTGCTCTACTTGACTTCAGTTAACACAACAGTAATTCAGAATGCCCCCTGGCAGAGCAAGTAAGTCCCCCAAAGAAACTCTAGTTTGTAGCCTTGTTAACATATGCATTTGGTGTTTTTTTCCTACGCTAGAAGACATATCATTAGCAAACAAACAGCCAAGTACATGGCGCTTTTGCTTTTGCCTTAGAAGTGCTGAAACACAGATTAACTCAGTCAGGATTTCATACATAAGAAAGCTAAAGAGTCTTTTCAACTTACTTACTAGAGCCAGCAATACAGAGGAGAGGCTCATCTAACATTAGCAAAGTATTATTATGTATTTGATAACAGAGTAATATCTGCTCACTATGCAGACCTCTCAGCTCAGTCACTTAACTTAATACCTTCATTTAAGAACAGTAACGCCCAACAGTGCCCAATAGTGTGTATTACGCTATTCCTAATAGCAAACAGAATACATCCACGTGCAACATAAAGGCATGTGAAAATAGTACAGCAGCTGTCTGAAAATTTAATGTTTCATTAGTAATTAAACTAATACAATGGATAGGTTTTTTCTTGTTTTTCTCTGTGCCAGAATGTTTGATCTGAAGTGAAAATCTCATCCAAGTGTGTTCACTTCACAGATAAACAAACACAGTTTATGCTGTACTCAGTCATTTCATTAGGAACACATATTCAACTGCTTTAAACTTTAAACCAGCCAGTCACATGGCAGCAGCCGCATTTAGGCATATAGACATGTTCAAGATGACCTGTTTAAGTCCAAAATGAGCATCAGAAGTGGGGAGATTATGGCATAGTTGGTTCTATCAGACAACACTTACTGCCACTAACTGCATAACCATCTCTAGGGTTTATAGAGAAGGTTCAAAAGAGAGGAAAATCTCAAGTAAGCAGCAGTTCTTTGGGTGAAAAGGTTTGGTTGATGTGAAAGCTCAGAGCAAAGTGGCCAGACTACAGGTTTAAACTCAAATAACCACTTGTTACAACTAAGGTATGCAGAAAAGCATCTGTGATGGATTGTGGGCTTTTAATGCCGGGGTGGTACCTGATCTGGGCTTTTATAGTTTAAGAACAGGAGACCAAGGCTTCAATTCACACACGCTCACTGAAATTGGACAATTAAAGATTGGAAAAACAATGCTGCTTTGTTTTGATTTGAATGATAGGGTCATTTTCCCTGGATAACACAAGGATCGATTTGTCTTGCCTTGTGTCAACAATTCATTATACTGGTGGCGATGGGAATATGTTCTCAAAACCTCACTGTACCTATCTAGTGATGGTTGCTTCCAGCAGAAAAACAGACCATGAAACAAAGCTAAAATCATCTCAAACTGGTTTCTTTAACATGACAATTAGTTCACTCTAGACAAATGACCTCCTCAGTCACCAGATTTCAAAGCAAGAGCACACCTTTGAGATGCGATGATTTGATCCATCATCACGTCTCAAAGGTACACGAGCAGGAGATTCACATTATAGACGTGCAGCCTGTGAAATGTCATCATGTCATTCTGGACTAAACATCCCTGAGGAATGTTTTCAAAACTTTTTCAAAACTCTTGAAGAATTAAAGCAGTTTGGAAGGCAAATGAAAGTCCAGCCTCTAACTAATTAATGAAATAGCCAGTACCTTTATTAGATAACATTACAGGACCCGCTAACAGTGGATACAAAACATTTACTGTCACTAACAAATAATGAGAATAACAGATGATGGCAAAATTTAGTTTAATAACAATAATATTTAATCAGATCATTATGTAAATGTGTATGTGGATGCTTGAGCTTTCAGGCTAGTATCTGTGTTCCAACATTTACAAATTTTAAAAAAAGAAAACTATTTTATCAGCATTCAGTTAATAATTGCTCCCTAGAACAAGTGAGAGTGTCATCATAACAGCACAGCTTTAATCACCTTCTCCTAGTTAACAATGCACAGCAAAGCTCTACCATGTTTGAGTCTGCAAAGAAAGAAAATCTTGTCAACTATGCAAACCTTGCTTTGCTGTGTGAAAATGAAAAACTCAGTAAGCCATTCACATATCTCTCAGGAATAGCTTAACTCTATTATAACTACTGGAGCCTGATGTTTCCTTCTCCTGAATTTTCTCTTTACTTTCCACTGTTTTGGCTGAGCCATGGGCAACAGTATGTGTTCTATAAGCTCAGTGGTGGAGGGCAGTCTCCCTTTGATCTATACACAGGTTTAGTGTTTCCTAGCAGAAAATCTATGATACAGCCCTTGCTTTGAACAACAAAGTCTGATCCTTGTGCTGCAAGTGTTCACAAGGAAGCCGTGTCTGCACATATGTATGTGCTACATGTACGTCTAGAGTACATGCAACACTTTTGCCACACACACATACAAACACGTGCATTTATGAAGTTAAAGACAAAAGGAAAAACTTTGGGAGACTCAAAACAGCAGCACAAGCAAAGCAGTTAATCCATCACAGCAAAGTATATGATAAAGGAGGCAATAACAAAACAATACAAGGGAAAAAAAATCAAACATAGATTACTTCAAATAACTCTCCGGAGGTGTTACACGGGGAAGGAAGTAAAATCAGTGGAATCAACTCTATCTCCATCCCTAGTTCCCTGGAAGCCTGTATGAATCCATTAGACTCATTCCAACTCATATCCGCCATTTGAAATAGCAGTCGCTGCTTTGATATCAGTAGCTGTGCAATGTTTATCCTATCAAACACCATTCCTGGGTGACAGCAAAAAGAATGCAACAAAGCTTTTCCTTATCAGAGGACAAAGTCACTCTACAGGTTGGCAGACCATGTGGTGAGCCTGCTGGAATAAGCTTAGGCACTTGCTCTCATTCTGTGGAATATCAAAGGCCTAATTCTACAGCCTTGGAGACAGTCACTGTGGGTGGACCGAATTCATACACAGAGATAAATGTGAACACATTTTGAAGAATAACTCAGAGTTAAAACGCACGACCATTAACACACGCATACACACATGAACAGTATCATAATACAAGGTGTCTAATCCTTTCGTTGGGATTCAGCTGTTAATCTCTTGAAAGGCTGGGAAGGGAACACGAGCTCCTGAAAAACCTGACATAATTGCTGTCACAAAGCTAATGAGTCATTCAAGTCAGGGATAGCACTGTGTGCCAGACAGGAACACATATCCATCAATTCTTTTTTTTCCCTACCGGTGATGCTGAGAGGACGAGCAGGTCAGGAGGCCAAAACGTGGTTTACAAAGGGAATACAGTCAGCATTTGCAATAAATGGCATTAAATTGAATTTAACATCACAAAGCAGTGCAGGTACAATACTGTAATGTGTCTCTATTCTCCAATCCCCTTTTGAATTGTGGCTTGTGCAAGCTATTACTAATGTAAAACTATGCTAACAATTCACTACATATTCACTGCAAGTGCTGCGCATCCGGAGGGACAGTGCGGGTAGATGAAAGGAGAATAACACATAGGAGGGTTTGGTAGACAAGTTATCTGGAGGCTCCTACCGTGATGTGGACTGTGACAGAAGCTTGCCCAGGAGGCATGACCCCTCCTTGGTTGACAGCTTCTACCTGGAATGTGTAAGAAGCCCCCATGTTCATAGCTGCCAGGGACTCGAAGTCCAGGGTCTGCAGTACAGCTAACACCCCTGTTACAGGGTTCAGGGAAAACAGCTGCCTGGCTGATTCAGTCTTGATCCGATAAGTGACATTGGAGAAGAGATCTAAGTCTACCGCCTAGGAGGAGGAGAAGGAAAGGAAAGCATTAACACTGGAGAAAGTAAGGTGATGAAAGAGGAGAGAGGACAAGCCTAACATAATTTCAAAATCAGAACCTTTCATATAAGCTGGTAAGTATAGGCCATAGACAACGAATGGTGATGCCCCTTTTTTTACAGTGTAGGAGCTACTTGCATCAGTCATTAATCAGACACTGATTAAATCACTATGGAGAACTCATTGCATTAAATCACAAATTGCAAAGTAGAGCGATGGCTGCTTCAATAGGAGATATATTAGATGCAGCATAATGCAGGACATGTTTTTCAGGGATTCATCAGCCACTTACACAGTATTTCACTCATAAGCAAAAAGAAGACTTAAGAGATATTACATTTGTTAAGTAAGAGTAAACATAAAGTGCAGCTGAGGCTAACGGAAATCTTTGAGTATTAAGACCATGAATGTTTGTGACCTTGTTTCTCCCGTGCTTCCTGCTTTTCACAAAAACAACAAAATGCCAACACTGAGAGGAAGAGAAGAGTTGACATAAGGACACATTTTGCATTTGATGTTAAGGAAAAACACAACAACCACAACACAAAAAAACTTTTACACTTTATATTTATTATTTCTACCATAACCTTATGATGTGTAGTCAACTAAAACTAATATAATTTAGATGCCATATATTATGACTAAAACTAAATCAGAATTTGCCATGAAATGAACTCTTGTTACTCTCATAGCATTGCTAACACCCTCAGAGCTGACAGAATTGAGAGTGCCAAGTGTGGTCTGCATTTAGACATTTTGTCTGCAATCCATCAAGCCATCGTATACAGCCATGCTCATCTTCACGAAAACACTAACACACACACTAAAGTAAGTTTAACTGTGGAAATACTCTGAGTAACAACATTTAAGATTATTGCTAAAGGGCCAATGTCTTGAAAATCTGAAAAACAAAAATTCCTTTATGAACACTTTCAAAGTCGATAGGTTGCATCCTCAGGGGAAGACAGACATATGCACTGAGGAACCCACATACATAGCTATCTGATACAATATAGTTTATCTTAGTCACTTTTTCTTTCTTTCTTTTTGTGTGAGATTAAAAAAAAAAACTAAGACAGACTCTGTTCTGTTCTATCTCACCTGTGCTATTTAGGTATTTTGCCAACCACCCTGGTGCGCTCAGAGTTAATGTGTCGTCTAGGAGATTAATGGTGTCACAGTGCCACTGTCACTCACACCCTTCGACCTCAGCCCCCACCTGCCCTTCTTTCCCCCCTCCCCCTCAAGCTTTATCCCCGTCTGGGAGATGTCACTCACAATATCCCAGCAATTACTCGCCCCTCTGCTCGCGTTTGCTCCTCGTGCACCGGGTTTTTCGACACTACACTTCGGCGCAAACAAATGCACTGCTGTTTGACAGGGTTGAAGTGATGCCAAAGACAGACTCCACCAATTGGAAAAAAAAAATAAAACGTTTTTCTCAATTTCTTTCACAACAAACAATAAACATTCTATTAACATTGGTTGTGAAGGATCGAAAAACAATTCTCTTCTGAAGCCGGTTTGACGATTTGAGGAAGTTTTCAGTTTTACTCTAAAAAAAGCACAGAGAACTGTCACCGCACTGCATAAAAGATTATATATGTTGCTGGCTGCATAATTGCCACTGTCTGGAAGCATTTGACACTTTAAACTGCTAAATTGCGAGCTCTTGAAGTTAAAAGATTCCAAAAGCTTTTTTAACACAAACACCTGTACCATGCATCAGGGGAAAGGAGACATTTGGTGAAAATCGCTTGGCCATCAAGTTCTTACACTTAGCTGCAGGACTACAGTTCCCACAGGGCTGTTCTCAGGCACATTCACCACATAAGTCTGCTGGGAGAACACCGGGCTGTTGTCATCGATATCCGTGACTTGGACTGAGACAGTGAAAGAGGTCCGTCGCGGGTCTACTGCCCCATCCGAGGCTTCAACCACCAAGTCATACTGACTTCTTGACTCCCGATCAAGTGGCACTCGTGTGTAGATGCTTCCATTAGCGCTTATTGTAAACAAGTCGGGATGATTCACGATCCGGTAGCGCACCTGGCCATTAGCGCCTGCATCTGGATCTGTGGCCTGGGAAAAAAAAAAAAATGATCAGAGGGCTCAGATATGGGAAGATTAATGCTTATCCTTGTTTATTCAGTGCAGAAATGCAGAGAATCATAATATCTAGGCGGCTCGCCCACATAAATTATATACTTGAATTAAGTCTTTTCTTTGACCTCAGCATGGGTTATTTGATCTCTGACACTTGCAGCCTTTGTTCTTGCTGATTTCAAACAATTAACATTAAACGCCGCAAAACCCAAAGCGAGTTACCACATTTTAATGGTGGAAGCAGTTAATATTATGCTAAATGAGCCATCAATGAAACGCGATCAATACACTTCTTTTCATTCCTGAAGCTGCTTTAGAAAAACTGTGGGAAACAACGAGAAACCATTTACATATATCAATAGTGCAAGAGAGAAATATTCATCAAATACATCATGTGAAGAGCTGATTATATAACTGAGATGCAGAGGTTTTCCCTTTTTAAAAAAAAAAAAAATTATTACAATAATTATCAGAGAACTAAAGACCCAAGGGAAAGCTACTGCGGTGCCATTATGATCATGCAGGGTTCAAATAAATACCACAGAGCCAATCATGGGTCATTACATATGCCCGTGTCTATAAAAGCAGCAGCTATATTTAAAAAAAACAAAAAACCCAACAAAGTAAAGTATCTGAAATATTTACAGTCTGTGGAAATTGAGGGAGGAAACAGATTTTTTCAGGGAACTGCAGAGTTGCATATGTACATTTAAAGTTACAGATGACAAAACATTACATTAAATTAGCATTTGGGATATTAATGGCTATGTATCTGTTTTCAAGACCCACTCCAACCTCAGCATTACATTATATGATCCAGATGATGAGTTTTCTTCACACTGAAGCAGTTTCTGTGGGGACACATTTGGACAGCATTTCTTAGTAATCTAACTTGCGAGTTTTAAAATGTGAGCTCGTGGGCAGGCTCTATATAGTGACTCTGAGAGCAATAGAAGATCCTGCAGGTACAGGTGGCTTCAACACAAAAACAGCTTGAGCAGGTGGGTTTTAAAGAACAGGCCCACGCAGACCTCTAATATAGTACAAGGAAAATGAGTCTAGTTTGTGCTCTGCTGGTGTGGGTCTAGTAGATTTTTTTTTTTTTTTTTTTTGTTCTGGATTATTAATGTTGAAACCTTCTATTGCACTTATTTTTTTCTGTTCTCTACAGTATTTTTACAAATAAATTCAAGCACTGATGTCTTCATCTCAACAAAATCTAAAGGCGTGTTTTTGAGGAGAGTAAAGAGCTGCATAGCATCTCTTTCAGATGTCTCGAACAATCAGACTTGCTTTATCAAGGAATCTGTGTGGTAAAAAATAAACTATGTTCAACAGCTTGTCCAATTAGCAACAATTTCTCATGATACCTCCATGATGTGTGCGACACAAGCGCTAATCTATCTGTCCTCCAGTCATTTGCGTGCTCAGATTATGACTCCCTGCTAAGAGCAAATAGAATGGGCTTATATGGTTAGGATTTGTAAGTCACAGAACAAACGGCTCTATTAGCACAACCGGCAAAGCTGTCAGTTGTGATAACCTGGTAAATCATCTGCAGTCTATATGAGTGTGTACAAAATAAGAACAGGTGGGAACCAGCTCCAATTACTATAACGATAATCCGAAATGCTTTAAGGCTAGCAATAAGCTACTTAATAGCATTATGCATTCCCACTGCAATCATCTCCACTGTTGGCAATTGCCTAAAGCTCTTTGTGGCTGGCTGGATTGTAACTTTCTTCCTACAGGTGAATTCAAAGTAGTACAAGAAAACCAAACCAATTTTATTGGTGGAAATCAGATTTGAATGTGAAATACTTCAGTTGAAACAAATAAGCCTTATGCCAGCAGTCAGCATCCCACCCTTCCCTCCTCTGTCACTTAGCACATTATGTGACAGTAAGCTGTGGGTTACTGATTTGATAGGAGAGCATTTGTTCCGCAAGACAGTTATAGACATGCACACAGTACAAGGCTCCTACAAAATCTCCACATCACAAGATGTTTTCTAGGTTTTCTGAAAGAAAGCTGCAAGTTACTAAACATTGGTTGGTGTGTCAGGATAGATGATGAAACATAGAGAAATGTTTAAGCGTTGTATGTCAAGTGACAATGCCCTGGATGGTAAGATTTTTTTTGCCCTCCTTTTCCATTTTCTTTGCCAAGATGTCATGTGTCATCGCAGTGTATGAACTCAATGCAGCAGAGGTATCAAACTGCCAGAAGCTCAATTCATTTTCATCTAAGATAAACTCTGTTATTAAACACCAAGCCACCTATTATTTTTGTTCGATTTCTTTTGACCTCACATAGTTAAACAATGTTCTCCTGCATATTTCTATCGAATGTATTCATGCTTGCTGCTTTACATTACTGATGATTCCAAGTGGCTAAAAAGGTTAATATCAAATGTGATGAAGGTATCTATTATTGTCCTCTTGTCAACTGGAATGCAAATGTAATTTTGCTGAAATGTGGTGATTTATATTTTAAGCTAAAAGCCCACAGTTATCATTATATACGCATTTGCACTTTTCCTGCAATAACAAATACTACTTTAGACACGACTCCTAATGTAATACAAAGAAGAGAAGAAAATTAACAATTGCGCTATCTGCGTTACAGACAGAGTTTATTTAGGCCCCTCATCCTGAAGGGCATGTTCGCCTCAAATAATGTTCAGTGAGCAAGATCTCCAAAAATGCAAATATATGCTCCTTGCACAGAAAATAAGTAAAATGTCACTCCTCCGTGACGGGATTAAACCAAGGAGATAAACGAGAAAAACCAAAGGGATTTCCTACACACAGGCTTAAGGTGGACATAGAAATAATACTTTAGGACTAACATTTCAGCCAATATTTAGACAACTATCTTAGGACTAAATTATAAATATCTGGAAGCTTTAATCCTTATGCAAGCTAAATGCTGACATTTCTCAATCAGAGAACTATCAGATGTCAATCCAGAAATGTATTCATGTAGTTTGCCATTAACAAACTGGAGCAGCGCTATATCATCTGTTCTATATCATCTAGCAGTGCAAGCCTGCAGAATTTAAAAGTGGTACTGGATTTCGAAGAATGTTGAAAAATGATTTAAGAATTGTATTTTAGCATACACTTGTTTAAAAATTTCACCTAAATTCCAAGTCTATGTTTTTATTTTTGGACTGCTATAGAAATAAGATTTTTTATTTATTCATTTATTTATTTATTTTTCATACAAGACCTTGATGGAGCCCCTCAATTCGTCCACTATATGAACCATTTTAAGTCCCTTCCTCTTTCCTTTTATTCAGGCTTCTTGTGATTGGTTGCCAAAAAATAGATTTTCAGGACTTTGTAATATAAGATACTACACTATTGTGAGTAAGTACGTATAAAAGAACAGCAGGTCTCCTTTAATGATGAATCTTACTGCCTTTCAGGATTTTGCCTGATGGAGTGTAACATATGAGAAATGTGACCAAATATCACCAAAATGACTAAAATTAAAAACATCACATTATATAAGAATGACTATTCTTTTTTTCCCTGCTATTTCTGCAGCTTTAACAGTGTTGCACTCAACAAAATGCCCCCATATGGTCTCAATCAGTTACTATGGGCTAGTACAAGGGAAATCTGTGGTGTCTCTGTGTGCATGCGCATGGAGAGCAGGATTTTGTAGCGCTAAGTACTTTAATGTACTTTTCTTTTCAGTCACAAAGGCGCAGCCTCAACTCAAACTGGCATGCAGCCAGCTGAGGAGTCAGTGTGGTGGACTAAGCTTTAATCTAGCTGCTGGCTGCATTTGTGAGGAAATACTTGGGAGTAAGACTGAAGGGAGCTCTACTGCATCCAGACACCAAACTTCCTTCATATGTCCTTTTGCCGCATTTCACACGTCATAAACTCCAAACATTTAGCAGCCGCCCATTTCCGCACGCACTAAAAATGTGAAGGGTTGCTTAATATGAAATGTGAATATCCTGACAAATGACAAATGTCACTGATCTGGCTATGCCTATTTACCTTTGGAGGCAAGATTCTTTTTTTGTATGAGCAATTACAAAAAACTGATATAACAAATTTTATGTACGTGGAGATTTTCTAAAGTGGTTGCTGGGTAAATCTGTAAACCTTTTTCTATCCATATGAGGCCATTGTTTAGAAACTGTTTAGAAATTGTCCATCTAATTCAAATTTATACTTTAGTCAAAAAACAAAACATGTAGAAGGCAGTGACTGAGAAAACCTCAGAATCTTTCATCTGTCAAGCGGACGTGTTAACCAGTGTCTTGTATCAGTGTTCTTTTAAAATATGAGGACATGCAACAATGAACAGAACACATCAGATTTACAAGGCAAGAACACAGGGACATTACACTTACCTTTACTCGTCCTACAAACAAGTTAGCTTCTTCTTCTCGCACAGAAAAATTTGAAGGTATGGTGAGATCAAACTTCGGGTCATTATCATTGACATCAGTAACAACTATGTTCACAGTAGTTGTGGTTGTCTAAAGGAAAAACAGTCAAACAGAGAGCACAATAAAACTAATGTTATTCCCTTCACATTGAGTGTTCCCTTCATAAACAAAGATGACAAGCACAACTAAAAAGGCATTAAATGTGATACAATGTAATTTGAGTAAATACACTTTGACATGAATAATTCATAGGGTGACTGTTAAAAGCTGTGTCATGCTCAAGTAGACATTTTAAAAAGGATTAGGATTATAATCAGACAACTTTTTTGGAGACCTGACGATTAAAAATAATAATTATAGTTGGAAATACTTTCAAAATACATTTTGTTGTAGGTAAATAGAACCATTTAGCATTTATGAGTGGAACCATGAGCTCTCATTTAGATAAAAATTTAATACTTTGTACAATTCTAACAAGCTTATAATTATTTATGTATGTGTTTGGAATCAGCCACCTTTATTTTTCAGCATAGCCTGAAATCCCTTAACCAAGCTGTCTTGTCACTTAAAAAAAACAAAACAAACAAAAAAGCAAACACAGTATCCAGGAATAGTTCTCCAAGCTTCTTAAAGGACAGTCAAAGTTCTTCTTTAAATGTTGGCTAACTAAATACTGATTTTACCCAAAAATTTCAAATTTGGATGAATTACTCCGTAGGAACTCTTATCATTGATTTTCAGTCCAGCTCTTAAGTAATTTGGTATACCTCAGCCTTTTCTTCTTTATTCCCCTTCCTGAAGGATGGCTTCTTGCTACCCAGACAATTTCTGACTAAAAATTTCAGCTAAAAACGATGGGAACAAAGAGCCTAAAGACACCATTTAAAATTCTCAGTTTTATGCTTGAAAGAGTCATAGGTCAATGGGAAGTTGCCCAAAAAACAAAACAAAAAGAAAAACATTCCTCTGAAAGTGACCAGGTAAGAAAAAGTTTGAATGACCTTTAGAAAGCCTGGAAAATTATTTTACCCTTTTTTTTTTTTTTTTAAAAATTACAAGAAAGTCTGGTCCTTGGAAGCCAAATGTCAAGAAATGAGAGGTGGTTCAAGACTTTTGCACAGTACTGTATGTTTCAGAAGCAGCTAAAATAAAATCACTTTCAACCAAGTCCAGCAAAAACATTAATTCACTCAGAAAATGATTCCTAGTGTAGGGGAAATGTTAAAAGCCAACCATAAAAAATTATTCTGCATAAAAAGCACAATCATTTGGAACAACTACAGTAAATTTAAGTGTTTCAAAATGTCAACTTTTGGTCAAACTATTATAATGCTTTGTAGCTGTGACAAAGAAACTCACATGCACCAAGTAAATGTAATGGAATTTTAAAAATATTCTATTATATAAATGCCTTTAAACACTTTGGGTGCATACTGTATATGCATACTGATAACGGGATTCTCAGTAATATTCAGTAACGTAAAGGCAGTCACACACACCAGCTTTCCATACTGTAAGTGATGAGGGACCATAATTAAACTCAGTACACCATTGTGTGCAAATGCACATAAGCAACTTGTCTGTATACAACACATAGAGAACTTCTTCATTCCTTCTTGGGAAAGATGCACTGTTAGTAGTTATTAAGAGAAAATTGTACAAGGTTGGAAGCTAAAAGCATGAAACTAGATCCATCACATCTTTCTTCCTCACTCATTTACAAGGCCAGTGTGGGCCACTGTGCTGCTGTTAACCTTCAAACAATGACACAGCACACACACCTTTAGCACTTCTATAAATCAACATAGAAAATTGGCTGGATATGCACAATCTATAATCTCTCAGTGCCCTGGGAGGAGCATGTATGCAAATAATGGTGTAAATGGTCTCCTTGGGGGGGAAGAAGGATAGGAAGGCTGTGGGAGGAGTTGGGCCTTGCAAAAGAAAAACTTCCTGGGAGACAGCTGTTTGGAGCTGCCCCGGCAGATGAGACATTCAGCGGCACATTTCACAAAGAAAATGACCTACTTAATGTCACCTTCATCTCACCGTCCTTTAGGAAAACCTCCACCATTGTTGTTTCTTTGTACTACCTTCTGAGACATACATAATCGGCCTTTTCATGGAATTTCACACTGCAACTTATCACAAAAACCTGCCTCTGTTGCTATATCACTACTGAAAGTAGGAAGTTAAAGGAGGCAGTGTTTTGATAAGCTGTGCGTAGTTTTCATTTTGCAGAAGACCTGAAGCCAATTAGTGTCTTCATCCTGGCGTGGGTGTCCTTATCAAAGCCAAAATCCCCAACCACCATGGACACAAGTATGATTAATGAGCAGCTATTATAGATGGAGCTCTGTGATGCCTCGTGTATGTCCTCATAGTCTAAAAGATCCAGAGGTGGGTGATGTTCCTTTTTTTGTTTTTTTAAATGACCATCCAAGCCAAAAGCCATTGGACTGATATAATAAGCTTGTTAGGAGTCATGTACTCTTTCCTATGCTCTTCCCAGCATACCGTTTTTTGGGACACATGTCTGTCTGGCAGTGTTTGATCTAAGCCTGTCCAGTCGAGATCACTTTTAAATTTACTACAAAGATGGGCCCAATTTTTTTTCATCCACGAGTACAAGAAAGAGTTAATACCGTGAAGGAAAATGCGTGCGTGCATGTGTGTGTCCGGATTTGACTGCACTCAAAGGGAAGTAGCACCAGGGGGAAGTTGGCTTGCTAGCTCCTTGTGGCAGGTTTCCATGGATACCAAAGTTCTGGACTAATTACACATCCAAATCCCTGGTGTCCCCATCCTTTTCTGTATCGCTCTCCATCTCTTTTCTGTCCCCCTCCTCCTGTGCTTATTTTGATCCTTTCCTGTATCCAGCTGTCTAGGCAGCACTCTCTTGCACTGAATGACTTCCTCGCCTCTATTCTCCTACAAACCTTTACCCCGTCTTCCTCACTCAACTTTCTTCCTGTTGTGACAACATTTCTTCTAAGTTGTGACATTTAGCCCACACAAGTCAGCCAACAATTTACTGTGTTTTCCCCCACACACATAAACACACACAATTTATAGGTAAAGGGTGTTGGCTTGTACAAACTGTCCATCAGTAGGTAGGACAAAGAGCATCACCTTATGGTTACCTCATTCTGAGAGGTGAAACCTCATCTTACATGCTCTTTATTTATTTGCTCTTTCCTCTCCGACCCCACCACTGTCCATCTGCCCCTCCCTCTCTAACTGCTGCACTATGTTCTCCCTTTGCACTGCTCTCACAATTACTGGGACACACTACAAATTCTTCGTCATGTATTACTCCACAACACCAACACATTATATTTGGCAGCAGATACAAATTAGCTGTAGATCTCAGTTGTCATGAGTGTGCAGGTGAGAGGGGGTGGAAATCAACATCACCCTATTGACAGCTCATCAGCTAATGTTCACGGACTATCAGACACAGCATCTTAAAAAGGAAACCACATTTCACCTCTGCCTGGAACAGATACAGCTGCAAAAAAAAGAAAAAAAGTGCCAAGTGAGCTGAAGTGTAATTAAATTAAGACAGTTTATGTGATTATCTGCTCTTCATGGAAGACACAGAAGCCAGCATTCATTTTTTGTCATAATGCCTGAAGTTTTTCCAGCCAAAATGACAAAAAACAGCTCTGTGAATATAAGGACTCAACTACTTGTGATACCTCTAAATGGAAGACACTTTTTAAAAGATGCACTCAATGCTGAGAAAACTATATAATGGTGAGATCGTTGATGTTATCCGAGCTATGCTTTGGACATGTGGAAATTAGGAAGTTTACTATATGGGGGTGGTTATAATTAAAACTTTGCATAACGGGACATGTAGCAATTCCAAGCTTTTGGATGCATTTTAGAAGCTCAAAGTATGTCAGTTTCACAGTTATGTGGCAGTACTCATTTAAATATCCATCTGTCCAAGATTTTTTTTTGTGTGCTTTTCTGTCATTCTATATAAACAGACTCAGTATTACATAAGTCATGATGCTTTTATTACCACACAACCCACGTATTTCACACAAATACAGTAACTGTACAATATATGCAGAGCAATCTAAAAGGTAAAAGTAGCTGTAGGTAAAATTGATTTGATCCATTTGCACTATAAAGAGCTATGCTCGAAATGGCATTGTGTAAGCTGCATATTAGTAACAGGCAATAACGATATGCTGGTTCAGGTACTTCTGTCTTAGCATTTGGTATTTGCCATTTCTCAGTTAAAAACTAGCATTTTATTCCAGGTGAATTATTTCAGGCTTTTTAAAACACTTTTTGGCCAAAAATGTACTGCCTGGCCAACAAAGTCTTACCTATTTGCTTCAATTTAACCAAGCAAATAGGTAAAAGTCACTGGACTCCAGCGACAAAGAATGATTAATTACTACAGTGGCTGGCAACAGGTTATTTACTGTAACCCCAGTTGATGCACTGAATAGCTTCTCATTTCTTAAACAACTGATCTGTGTTCTCTGATCACGGAAAAGATGTTACTCTATTTAATGAGGGTCAAACTGTCGGCCTGCTTCAAGGAAAGGAAATAACTAAGAACATTGCTGATATTGCTAGAAGGATTATGATGAACCATCATCATTCAAGGAAGAAATGTGTTTGGGGAAAAAAGTAGAACTCACAAATATATATAAAAGAGCATTTCCACACACAATATGATGAGAACTCAACAGATTCAGACTGAACAGCTGTGTCGCCTTAAGAGAAGCACTTATCAAAAAGGGTAATCGGGGGAAAAAGCCTTCAATTTTCTAGGGAGCATAAAGATTGGACTCTGTAGCAATGGAAAAAGTCAGGTTGTCTGATGAGTCTAGATTTATTCTGTTTTAGAGTGATGGGTGCATCAGGATAGGATGACAGGTGGATAAAGTATTGCACCCATCATGCTTAGTGCCTACTATACAAGCCTGTGGGATGGTGTTCTGATCTGGGGTTGCTTCAGTTGGTCAGGTTTAGGTTTAACAACATTATGTGCCCAGAAAATGAGGTCAGCTGACTACCTGAACATTCCACCATGAGCAGGTTTTTTCCATCAATGGATTTTTTCTTGATGATGTCAGGAATCATCAGGCTCAAACTGTAAATGAGTGGCTATCTTCGCACATGGATTGTCTATCACAGAGTCCAGAACTTAATCCCACTTTGTTATATGCTAGAGAAGACTTTACTCAGCAACTCTACCAGCATCAATACAAACAAATTGTCACAACAAAGTTCTGGACAGAACTATATGTTGTGACACTGCATACGCGTACACAAACAATGCCAATGGAAATTTGTGCTGTAAGTCAAGCTAAAGGCAGACCAACATAATATTAGTGAGAGTGTTTTTTTGGCCGGTGACACTCACTCTAATTTGAAAGAAGGGGAATGAGTAATAGACAGACCTGGAATCGATTTCAGATGAACACAAGTGGGGAAAAATAACCACACAGACAACTGCTACCAGAGAAGTTATTAATGAAACTCACTGTAAAAAAATAAGTGAAAAGCTCAAGCCGAGAAGCCACATTCAAACAATTCTAACTTCACTACATGGGCTAAAATGACAGTCTGTCACAAAAATCACAGCATGATACTCTCAGAGCTCAAACACACAAGTAGATTTTACCAGAATAAGTAGCATGTGGAGTCATGAAGCCAAATGCACAAATTAATACACTTGTTTGAGAATATTTTGCTTGTGATTAATGTTTTCAAAAGGTCTGAAGACCATCAACCCTGAGGAGTCAGGTCATCAGTTTAGATAGTTTAGATGTCCGTTACCCCTCCAGGGTGACCATCTGAGGCTGTGACAATCAGACGGTACTGGTCAGTTGTCTCTCTGTCCAGAGGCTTGTCCAGAAGTAGAAGGCCAATCCTGTGGAGAGGGGTCAGAGAAAAGACTTGTATTACTTTTATAAAGGAGGACACTTTGATTGTAATTATTCCTTCACTTTCTTTTTGTGTCAGATCATTAATTTAGGGAAATATGTTGGATATATCACTTAACAACATGATGTATGTCTGCATTTCATTATTTGCATTCATTTCGAAAAATAAGGGAAAAAGAATGTGGGCAATGATCAAAAAGAATGAGTCTGGGATGAAGAGCAGGTGTGAGCTTAAATGCTCCCACTCTGTCTTTCTCTCTGTAGCCAGTCTCTTGCTCCCAAAGCACACGGACAGGCAAAGATTCATGTTTCCCTTCTAATGACTGCAGCAGACACCGAGACCCTCCTGCTCGTTCACATGGTATAATTTGGCACTCTGGCATTCCAAACACAAAGTGTGGATGCATTCCCATGCAGAGCACTGAATTATCTTTGTTTGCACACAGGCACACAAGACGTGAGTAAGTGCAGCCATACAAAAACACACAGCATGCACAAAACAATTCCAGTGCCACACTAAGGAGAGGCTCTGCCAGAACTGCAAAAAGGAAGGAAAGAGGAATGCATCTGAACGCACTATTAGATTAATGCCCGTTGCAATTCCCCGCTGTCCCCATGCTCCTTCACATTTCTAATTTAAAGCTCCTGTGGCCAAGCAGTCCAAGCAGAACCTGGCTGCTACTTTTCTACTGCCTCTGCAGCCCATAACTGTGAAACTATAGACCCTCATTTTACAATCTGACAGGCAAGTACTGACACCTCCATCAACACTGTCTATTTTTCTAAGTACTTGCCCCAAGGTTATAGTGAACACACTGCTTTGAATCCACCACACCTGATGATCGGTGGTTCAAAAGGCCAAATACAGTTTTCTAAAACCACTGTAAAAATGCAGAACAGCTTCCTTCGCTGGCTGCTGTGCTCATGTTTATTTATACATAAGCTGGAGAGGAGAAAATAGCATTCTATTCTGAATGAAAGCACAAGAAACCATGATGTGTGACAGTGAAGATATACATTGATAACTGTTATTATTATAGTGATAATGATGATGATCTTGATGGTTATTAAGACAAAGATTAAAATGATTAATTCTGCTAGCCTGGGGAGTTTTTTTCCTCACAGCAGCTAAAGTATTCAACTACACTTGAGCGGCTGGATCTGAGGGGTTCACTGATCATGTGCGATAGAGCCCTCCCTCCTCTCCCCAGCCAACACAAATGAAACGATGCTGTCAGATCTATGGGACACTGTTAACAGCATCATCTAGAGTGTCAGCACTGCACTTTAGCAGCTATCTAAATAATAAAACTAACATCTTTCACTTTGCTCTTATCATGACTCTTTATGGTAAACTGTACTTGATGTATAGTGTCTATCTGGCTAGGCAAGGAGCGGAAAGGCATAGAAGAGATTATCATCTAAGCCAAGATGAAGTTCATTCATGCCACAAGGAGAAAGTTAAGCTACAGCTGCTGCATTGTTATGTTTGTTGTTTGCACAGTGCTGTGCAAAAGTCTTGAGCCACCCCTCACTTCTTTACATTTTGCTTCAAGAAGCCAGACTCAAGTGGCCTTAGTTCTCTTTCAACCTATTTTCAGTCCAGTTCTTGTACCTGACCATTTTCAGAGAAATGTTTTCACCTAACACTGACCTTTGAATCATTCAAGCGTTCAAAAAGGCATCAAGTCAAAGGAAGATGAAGCTGTGTAATCTACACAGACAGCTGAGCAAAGAACCAATTTGAAATCGTATCTTTAGGCACCTTGTTAGAAGCAAACTGTCACAAAAAACACAATAACGGTTCTCATGTCTTTAGTTGAATCTATAAAAATATCAATGACAACTCAGTTTGACAGGCATAAAAAAGTATTTTTACACCACAAATCATATCTCAGCATGGTGTTCCTAAACAGTTTGAGGAAACTGGACAAAAGAAGTGGCAGACTTGCAAAACTATGTACAGTACACTGAAAGTCATGTGTTTGACACAGGCATGACACAGACCTGACAGATGCATTTTGTACATCAATTGAAGCGAGCTCATTGGAAAGGTGGCTGTCAGGAAGCTATTATTAAGAAAGGGTGACAGGAGAAAAGACTGAGGAAAGCCAAATTAAACAAGTACTGGACTTAAAATCAGTAGCAAAGGGTCTTATCAAGCGATGAATCCAAATTTGAATTTTTTGGTTTATATGTACAGAGGTTGTCAGGAAAGCTGTACAACAGTGAGTGCTTGCAGCTATCTGTAAAACATGGCGGAGGCTCAGTTATGGTTTAGGGCTACATTTCAGGTAGTGATGTTAGGGATCTTGCTAAAAAATCAACAGAATGATGAACACAGAAAAATACCTTATACCTAACGCAAACCCTGGAACACTGTCAGGCATGGACTGGCATCCCCAGAGCCCGGACCTCAATGTCACTGAAGCAGCGCAGCATCATTTTGATAGAATTTTTGCCTAAGTTGAGCTGAGGACAGTTCAGGCTTTGTTGAGGAGTAAAGATTGGTCATGCCAATATTAACTGAACAAGCTAGTTAGGATTTGAAAAAACTGTATTGTTTTTTTTAATAAATTACTGCTACCATTTTCCAAATTTTCCAACAAACTATGATGAATGAGAGGTGGCTCAAAACTTGCACAATGTTGTATTTAAAACTGAGTCTGATTACCATATTGTGCCCAATGTTAGTTTCACTGGACAGTAAAAAAAAAAAGAAGAGTAATTTCACTTGATCCCCTCCTAATTTTGGTTTCAATTCCACTTTGAAGCAACACACTGAGCTGCCAACTAGAACACACTGCAAGTATCAAAGCTGGCATAGCCTCCAGGTTAGGTTTTTATGACTCTGAGAAACTACAAAAAGAAAACTGACTTCAAAGACGATGTTGTAATCAAACAAAAGTAGGCAGGGTCAGAGTACTCAAAGTAGCATCAAGATCTGCAGACTGAAAACCCACAATAAAATTTATATAACGAATATTGTTGTAGCTGATTAAATACTGATATTTGATTTTTTTTAAATTTTATTTGACAGCAATATACTGGCCCAAATGTAAGACGATCTCAAACACTGGTGCTTAAAAGATTTATGATCAAAGCAATATGCACCGAGACAGAAATTTTACATTTGAAATCAACTCGTCCGTTCTTTCTAGTGGAAAATCTAGACATAACAGTAAGTGAATATGAAGCATTTCCACCTCCTTTAGGGGTCTCTGCCCCATTTATAAGAAAGTTCTTACTGGAGGGCTCATTATTCATGCAAGCTGGATTGAGCCAGCCTTCTATGTAGCCTGTTATCTGAACATGCAGCAATGCAAAAATCTCTTCACTGAATCAAATCTGAGTTCTGAGGGTTGAAAAATTAGAGTGTGCAATACGCTCTGTACTGTAAATTGCACACTCGTCAGTTGTACTAATAATTTTTTTGATTCATCATGTGCTATATCAGCACTTGCTTGCATTTATTATACTGATAGCCTGGTGAAAGCCTGTGATGTGACTGTAACATTTTGGACACACGAAGAATGAGGTAAATGGAGATGTGTCTATTTATTTTAGCATGATTTCTGTCATATCTGGTTTAGGAGATTACAGTGCCAGTGGCAAAAATAGCGATCCCTTGCTATTTTGATTGTGTCACCATGTTTTTGCTTACCGTGACTAAACCACACAGCAAACGACTCTCTATAAAACCATACAATTTTAACACCGTGGAGCAAATTAAGAGTGGAGAAAAGGTGGCAATAAAGTACTGCAACACACCTTGTCCTTACCTAGCTGGGAGGTTGAAAACGCAGACAAAATAAGCTTTAATCAATTAGTGAGACACATGTCTGGCAAGGCCCTGCATTTTCAGTCTCCCCATGTCTCGTCACTCCATATTTCTTGTTCGTTTATAGATGAGAAAAGCACTCAGCGCCCACAATATTTTATGCTTTTTGCTTGCTCCGTAGAAGTAGGTGAGTGAGTTTTTTGTATGCTAATGTTGAGATCTCTCCAAAACATGTTTGCTGTTTTATGATAATTTATTAGAAAACTGATTCTTGTGGACTGCAGCCTGATGGCTGAGCCATTGCCACCACACCAGCTCGCTGCTCCTTCAGTCATATGAGCTAAAAACCTTTTCTAATTATTTTAGCCGACCTTGCTCTGCAAATTATGGAAGAAATAGGCTGGCAAGGTGAGAGCACGTGATCGCAGCCTTTGTGGGGTTCAAAATGTCCAACAACAACACTCTGAAGCTAGTCAGTGATCTAATGAATAGCAGTGAAGCGTTTTCCAATTCAAAATTTTCTAAACTAAAGACTGCATTCCTCAGTACAAATGCTAAACCGAGCAAGGTCTAAAGTATATAAGCAGAGTCTCTGGTTGAGAAATAGTCACCTCACTGAGCCTCAACTGGTAGCTTGATTAAATGGTACAAATATGAGCCAATATGTGAAGGTTAGTGCTTCAGGCTGTCCTTTTAGCACTTAATTTGTTTGCAGTTTTCTTCTGTATGGAATTGCCTTCGTATTTTAAAATAACAAACTCCAGCAAACTCTTTGAAAAAAGTTCTCTCTCTATGAGAACATTTGACAGTATAATTAAAACCAATGAATGCCAAGTGAGCTTCTATATTCCTCCATCACAAGTGCACATCTGTCACTTCACTTTATCTTCCCATCCAAGTCATTTGCTGTGTCCATTGTTATTGTGAAAGCCGTCTTCAACGGTTGTCATGCTATTTACAGCATGTATAGCCTTTGCACTCACAAAGCAATTAAAGCCTTCCATTAAGTTGCCATTTTGCTTACAGATCACTGAGTAAATATAACCTCTAATATCAGCCTTATTGCTAAAAATCAAAAAGTCAGACACAATCCCATCTGGACTTACGTTTCAGTGAGGTTAAAGACCTTCTGGGAATCCCCGCTCAAAATGCGATATCTGATCGGATCGTTCTCTCTGTCTATGGCCTAGAGGAAGAAAAAAGACAACAGGAGTCTGAAGGCCATATGCTGAAGGGTGCAAAACAGGACAGCTGAGCTAAAAGGATGCTGCACTGGAGTGAAAGCAAGCATAGTGCATGATGTAAAATGTCAGTAAAAAAAAAAAAATCTGTTGTCTAAAGTACAACATATACTGACACAGCAAGTCACACCGATGCCTTGTGTGAATTTGTGACTCACCTGCAGATTGAGCAGAATAGCTCCTATCCTCATAGCTTCACTGACTTCTAGGCTGTATGTCGGGAGAGGAAAGCGTGGTGGACTCTGATTGTTGGGTGGCAAAACCTCGATGTTGACTGTTGTGATGGAGCTCCTGGCAGAAATACAGACACCAACTGACTTTCAGCATTAGTTTCTATTTGACCAACTGTTGAGCTGTATTGACCTCTTGCCCATAGTGCAGTCAAATAGGTTAAATAAACACTGTATTTACTTTTTATAAATACTTTGATTTAATTCTTAAAATGGATTAAACTTTTTTTTAGTATACTCATTACTCATCAATGACAAAGCAAAACAATTTTTTTGTTAATGTAATAAAATAAATACAATTTAATTTTATACTTGGTTGATTATTATTGGCAAAACTGCTCCAACTCAACTAGGTTGGATCAATTTTATTTTATTTTATTTTTTAATGTATTAGATTTAGATCCAGACTCTGGCTGCCTATACTGTGTTGTTGACTTGCTGGCCTTAGGGGATGAAATTAAGGCCCAATTATTCCTTGACCTGTGTGGCCATATCTAGGAAAACTGTTGGTGGTTCCAAACTTTTTCCATTTGATATTGACAGAGAATACCATGGCCCTGGGCAATTTCAATTTTTCATGTAGCCTTCCTACATTTGTTCCTATACACAATCTTACTCATCAATGACAAAGCAAAACATTTTTTTTGTTAATGTCATAAAATAAATACAATTTAATTTTATACTTGGTTGAAATACTTTTTTCCAAACTTACTAGGAATTTCTCACATTATTATTGGCAAAACTGCTCCAACTCAACTAGGTTGGATCAATTTTATTTTATTTTATTTTTTACTGTATTAGATTTAGATCCAGACTCTGGCTGCCTATACTGTGTTGTTGACTTGCTGGCCTTAGGGGATGAAATTGAGGCCCAATTATTCCTTGACCTGTGTGGCCATATCTAGGAAAACTGTTGGTGGTTCCAAACTTTTTCCATTTGATATTGACAGAGAATACCATGGCCCTGGGCAATTTCAATTTTTATGTATCCTTCCTACATTTGTTCCTATACACAATCTTGTCTCAGGTTTACAGTCATATCTCTGTATTGGTTTTGTCTCTCACATCAGGTGTCAGACTATATATAGATATGCGAATGTCTTATTTTAATTACAGGAAATACAGTCAATTCAAACTCAAGACATAGTCAATCATCAGTTAACAAATTAGCTAAAGAAAGAGTTGAAAGCAACTCAAACACAATGTAATGACACATCAAAGTTCACTTGTATTGAGCTTTTACTGCAGAAATGTAGAAAAGGAGTTTTGGTTGCACTGGTTTTTCTTTGTGGTTGACAATCTTATAATGAAAAGTGCATTAAGTGCATCAAGTGTATCAAGATCAAGGCTCTAATGATTGCTTAAATTCGTCCGCCTTCTTAGTTTTCATCGAAACATAAAAGTGTAACTGATTTTAATTGTTTTGTTTTTTTTCCAACATGTCTTGTTGAACTGGTACTTAACTTTTACTTACTTTTACTAAGTAAAAGCCTAACTGTACTGAACATGAAGTCCTACGAGGAGTAATTTTGTCACCATGTTAACCAGTTGGTGAATATCTCTATGACAACCTTTCTTTGACTTAGTGAAATCAAAACAGAAACACATTACAGCCTCTTTCACAACATTGTACAAATTGAGTGGCGCACTGAAACACTGAAATTATTTCCCTTTGACAGCTCCAAGCACACATTTAAAAAAAAAGAAAAGAAAAAAGAAAAGGAAAAACTAAAAAGATAGTTTAACCACAATTAGGGAAAAGGATACATTCACTCAAAGTAGCTAGTCCAAATAATTATTTTTTCCATATTTCAGCCCCCAAAAAACTTTCTGGGTCATTTCAAGCCATGTTGTGAATTACAATGAGTTCATATTCAATTAGATAACACTGGCAAATCTGTTCATCCAGATGGCTTCGGCTCTATGAAACTGCTTTTCATTCTGAAAAGAGAAACAAATCTGCCTTCTTTAAAAAAAAAAAAAGAAAAAAAAAAAAAAAAAAAGGTACAGAACATCAATCACAATAACAAAACTACTTCCATCAATGTAGAACTCTTCAATGTTTAAATAAATCACCTTCTCTGGGTCTCTGGTGCATTGTCGGAGGCCCTGACAGTGAGTGTGTAAGATCGCCCAACAGTTAAAGTGACACCAGGTGCCACGGTGATGCGTCCAGTGCGATTACTGATGATGAAATCTCCTTGGGCGCCAGCCAGTATCTCATAGGTCACCAAACCATTCAGCCCTTCATCTGCATCTGATGCTGTCAGCTGAGAGAAATTAGGGAGATAAAAAAAAAGCTACACATTATACACACAGTGCCTTTACATTTTCCTCTTTTTCCCCTTTGCTTTACACCTCCCAGAAATATGTTTACTAAACCAGTCAAGCAGAAAATATTTCTCAGTGGGTGGGGATTGTGGGTGAGGACCTGTTTAGCAAATAAGTTGCAGAGGTATTCCCAAATATAAATATATTTTTCTGGACAATATCATCTGCATTATGCTTATTTTTTATTTTTATTTAACCTTTATCTGTACAAGTAGTCCCACTGAGACTAAATGTCTCACAAGAGACACCCGTTTCAGTTGTTAAATGTTAAAATTATAACAATAAAAGAGAAATTGTCTATTGTTTACAGTACAGCCATATCAAAAAACAGTGATGATTTCACAAAAGGATTTGTATGTGTTAAAGTCTGTGAAATGACAAATGCATAGATAAATTTACAGGGTCTGCATTTAAGTAAAATCAAATCTAAACAATTTTGGTTTGTTTAACTTAATGATGAGCAAAGTTGCAAACTACTTTCACTACTTTCAGCCTTTCATATAAAATATGGAAAGCTATGTTGACAGACAGGTGACAGACATAGTTCTTTTGGCAAGTGTGATGGAAAAAATGATACGTAAATATATCATTTATTTCTTGATCCCATATCAAACAAATTAAGGAACCACCCTTTCCTTCAAGGAAAATTATTTAGGGCATCCCGCTGCTTGTAAATACGAGCCCTCATAGTGTAGTTGGCTTCATATCTTTAGGGCCTTAAAACTTTAATCCAAGTTACCATGACCTCCTTTTCCATGCTCCTGTCATTGGAGTAAGAGCTGTAGCATCAAATAAGCAGCAGAATCCTCAGGGGGCTTCAGCTCTCATAAATGGCTTATAAAAATCGGTTAAGCGGTCATACCAGGCACTCTGTGACCCCTGGCCTCATTTCAGGGAGGGTGAAACGGCTGTTTTTTAAAACCGATTAAACTTGACCTTTTCAATGTCTGACATTTTTTTTCTCTTTTGAGGAGAGGCCGTGCTGAGTGGACAGATCAGCTGAAAGATGAAAGAATCATGCTCCGACTATCAAATGAGACAATAAAATGATAGAACTCTTACTCCTCTGTTGTAGCAAAATGAGGTTATGGTTTATGTTTTGAAGAAGTCCTCTCCTATGCCATAAGTTTGAGCGAGCTGTAATTATGACCTCTAGTTAGCTTTTGAAGTTAAGCGACCTTTAGCGTCCCTTTAAATAAGCGCATGTAAATTATTAGCTAGTGTTGTCACCTTCACTGGAATGACAGTAATTTCCACAGGCTAACTAAATATTGCCTGAGCACTCCCTAACGAATCTGTTTTTGTTCCTACCCAGAATGAAACAATGAATGAAAAATGTCCCTTTCAGTAATGCCTACACGAGTCTGCTCAACGTTTATCGTTTTCATGCACAGATGTTAGATTTGGTTCTTAAGCATACACGCATAACAGAAAAGAGGGAAGTATATCATGACCTTTAAAACCAGTGCACTAATGAAATCAAAAATGAACAATGTTCCTAATCCATAAAGATAATCAAAATGGACTAAACAAACAAGAAGAAAATTGTGTTTTATAAGCAAAATACGTAAGCGGGGGGGTTAATTTACGGTCATCACGAGTGCCTTCCACTACGAATGAACCAAGCTTGTGCACTGAAGATATAGATAAAAGCATTGTCTGTGACTTGTCTGACAGGACTACAGATGAGATGAAGGGCACTATTCCAGCACAATGCACTGGATTGTTGTGGTTATTTGTTTTGAGCATGAAAGAACGTGCGTGAGAGGGATTCTGTGTGATGAGGAAAAAGATGGAGATGTAGCGTGGCGTGCTGGTGCAAGAGGAAAGAAGCAAAAGAATGATTGTTGGATTGATTACCTGTAGCACCGTCTCCCCCGGCTGCATGTTGGTGAAGACTTCAACACTGTAGGAGACCTCTCCAAATGTGGGGGTATTGTCATTGGCATCAATGACCAGGATGTTGACAGTTACTGGCCTGCTCTGCTGGACGCCATCTGATGCCACCATCTATAAACACAAGAAAGAGAAATACCTAATAAAGCGTACACAAGTGAAGTCCATTTTCCTCAGATAAATCATAGATAATTGATTATTTTATTCAACTTTAGGCTTTCACTATTTGATAAGCATAAGTGTTTCCTTTGTATGCGTTCATTTTTCTTTCCTTTGACATTAGAAAAGTGCTTAGAGAAGAAAAGGGAGTGCTCGTCTGAAGCTGCCTAAAGGACAGATTGCAAACTGAACAAACCACATGTTTATTTGTCCCTGGCAGCTCTGATCTCCAGTACTTGGCGATGTAGAAAGAAAATGGACTGAGCAGAACAACAAGTGCAGTGTAGGAGAGGGTAGATCTAAACAACAACTGTGGCAGCAGCAAGAAATACATGTTTTGACGCTTTGCACTAAGCGTCAAAATTGAAATGACAAATCCTGCTGGTTATACTGTATATCAGGAGATTGCTTTTAGTAGCAGCTAAACACTCACAGCGAAGGTGTTGAACAGAAACAAAGGATAACATATAGAACCGTGCTTTTCCATCCTATCAAACTGTGTTTCTGTTCTTGAGCCAGAACTGAGATGCCAAGAAGTTTTAGGGAGACAAGAAGGAAAGCAGATTTGGATTTACTGAGACAATCCATACTTATACATACTTATATAAATGTGTATGTACTGACTTATGTAAACCATGTCATGCCTGACTAATATGTTTACTATGAGAAGTGGATTAAACTGATTCCAACTGAGAGGACCCATTTCCGAATGCAGAGGCCAGTAAAATAGACAAAAAAAACTTAATGAGTTGATTGAAAAAACAAAACAAAAACAAAAACAAACAAACAAAATTTTTTTTTAAATATATAAAAAAAGAATCTAAAAAGAAGCATGAGGACTAAGGTATAAAAATGAAGGGCAAATAACAACAAGAAAGACATGAATATATATTCTGTATTGATTGTAAATGAAACACAGATGGGTTCCCAATAAAACTCATTGGAAATCTAACCTTCAAAGCAAACAAAGCAAACAAAAAGAAATAACTTAAAAATTAATCAAATCTATCACAAAAGCTAAACATGAATATAGCTTGCTTATTGCAAGGGAAACTAACTAGATAAACATACATTCACATAATACTTTACAAACATATGCACAAAAATGTTTTTTTCCCTAAAATCTTGGATACTATCTATACCCTACATCTAGAGTACAGTTTAATATAAATTGGAGTAATAAATTTGCTAAATAAATTATCCCTGAGAAATACGAACACACACACATTAGTCAAAGAAGTGAATCAATATGTTTTTCAAGGTTAGGTAGAAAGTTTTATAGATTCTGATGAACTCATATCCCAAAAAAGTTTTAAAAGTGAAAAAGGTGAAGCCTGTTGTGAGATCAGCCTGAGACATACCTACAAAGCTGAAAACCAAATACTACATAAATATTTAGCATTATCAATTTCAAACACTATAGAGGCAGACTCCTTCAATTTTGAGTGTTCAGATATTAAGGAGGAGGATCCTGATGGTAGGCAACAGTCCATTTGTTTCATCTTGGTTTCTCTTCCCAGGTCCCTGTTGGGGGCAGGGACTGGAACTGGATAATGAGAGGTCTGGAGTCATGTGTTGTTGGCTTGCACTATCCCCATTGCTGCTTAGAGACCCGCACTGGTGGCACTCTCCTTGTCCACATAATTTTGATAGCTATTCACCCACTTCTAAGAAGGCGGAAGATCTGAGAGGCACGGTAATGCTGGAAGAACACTGTGTTCCTGCCTGCGGTCTCTTAGGTGGTGCCAGGAGATACCAGCCATACGGTTCCTGTTGACTTGCTTCACAGAGCTTTGGCCTAATTTTTCAAACCCCCCAAAAATTAAGAATACCAATATCCCACTATGAACCTTTCACTAAAGTCCACAGGGATAGAAAACAGGGCTGTCCTGTGGTGCTCCTACTAGTCCATGACATGTTTTCATCCAACGCCTTAGTCTGATCCAGAGGACTGGGTATAACCAACATTTCAAGGTATGTAGATGAATATCTACTGTATAGCTCTGTCAATAATTCAGCTTTATGGCAGGAGTCACAAAGTAAATAAAAAAAATTTCAAGAATCTTTCCCTAAAATAATGGGTTTTTTTTTGTCTTATATAAGAGTGAGTTCCTTATTTGTGTTATCAGGCACAACATTATGTTGTACTATGAGGGAAGACAGGAGCAAGGTTAATATAGCAAAATATTTCTTCTGAACCTACAGTAAGAACAAAGCATTGAACAAAAGCAGTGTCTCCTGTGAGCTCTGGCTCATAATGTCTTTTGCACAACTAACATTAGGCAACAATTTGTCCACCACAGAGGACAATCCCAGGGTAGGTTGCTGTCAAAACAGCATTTATCTCACTGGTTGTGTGATGCAATCACAAAGGCCTAGAGGCCACAGCCGTCCTTCATACTTCACATCTGCCTTATTCTCACCAACAGCTCTTCAAACAAATGGGTGGTGCAAATATCTGCACAGTAGAATCATGGGCATCTTTGTGCTTGGAGTTCTATCAGTGCACTACATCTGAATCCGTCTGACTCAGTTTTTAAGCATAATACACTGTGTTGACAAATCTGGCACCTTTCTGCATGTGCGAAGAGCTGTTCCTCTAATCCAATCATGGATTAGTCAGGTACATGGTGTGTAAAGTACTGCTGTCCTGCTGTAGCAGGTGTGTTGTCTAAATTTCATTCAGTTTTTTTCCACATCACAGGCCTGACTTATCCAAATGACAGCTTATACAGGGGTTAGCTCAAATGAAACAAGATTTATTAAGTGGTCTAAACCCAGATTCTGTTGTGGCAGATCACCAAACCAAGAAGGTACTGGATGCATTTTATGACCCCAGACAGCCAGAAGAAGGGACATCATGGTATCTCTTTTTAGAAATTCAATTCAATTCAAAGACACATTCCTGCCATACTGAATGTCTGAACTCATAAACAATTTAACAATTACAACACCACATAGAACAATAGTAGAGAAAACTCTTAGCACCCTGTCACCTAAACTAAAATGTGTGTAACATGCATACTTGTCCAGGTGGTAATAAAAACTCCTCACGCATTCAAAGGCCACAATCTAACATGTTAATGTAACAGCTCAGACATGTTGCCACGTGATAAACCTTTGGATCAACAAAGACTAGACAAAGAAAAGTTAAAAAGACTTTTCCTTGAAGCACAAACCTCGCTTTCATTCTAAAGACGGAATTAAATCTTACTTCAAGTAAAAAAAAAGCTGCCAAAAAAAAGAAAAAAGGTTGACTTTTAGTGATTTTCTATCATGGACCTTACTATCAGTGTTTTGCAGACACAGGTGAACACTTCCATTCACCCCCCTCCTCTATTTCCCCACTGTTTGTGTTCCTTGGATATATTCATTGTACCTCGATCAGCTCTTAAATACAAACTTGTAATATTTACACATATATATTTAATTTTTTAACATTTTTTAATCTATTTTTTATAAGGCACCCAGACACAATAGTGACAACATCACAGTAGTGGTTAGCAGTGTATCTGTATAGTTAATTTTATTTATATAGTGCCAAATCACAACAAAGGTCGCCTCAATGCACTTTAAACTTATAATAGTCTTAATTTCATGATATGAATACTTCATGTACCACTCTACTATGTCAGTGAGCAGATAAAAAACAGCTTTTCATGAGGCTTCAGTGAATTATATCTTTGGACATTCAATGTACTGAATAGTGTACTGAGAGGAGACTTGTATTAACTTCATTTGTGAAACATAGAGCTTTAATTAACTACACCACTGAAATGCATGCTGGGTAATGCTAGCTAGCCAAGCAGATCTAATGCTACCCGAGTAAAGACTAATAGAGGATGGGAAAAAAAAAAAAGAGACCAAAGATGGTCCAGAATATTTTGCTGCCAAAAGATGAGCTGTGTTTTCCAACCACAGAATCATTTGTGCCACAAACTTTAGAAAAATAACTCCAAATGGAGTTCGTTATAAAGTTGCACTTCAAAGCTCTGCTGTGGAAACATTAACACCAGTGAACCATACACTAAGTCTGCAGCAGAAAAACATGGCATTAAGGGAAACAGAAAAGCATAACAAGCAGCCTGTTAGGTACTAATCTTACATTAAAGTTTATATTTTATATAGTCCTGACAGAAAAACAAATATAAGCCATTATAAATCTAAAATGAAATAACCACTTATGGAAATTATTACTATTAGTAATAATACTACAATTCATAAAGTGAACAAGAAAAAAATATAAACAAAAGAAAACAAACAAACCCCAAAACCCAGCGTGATACAAAGATCACATCACATCATATTATCTCAATTTAGCTCTAACAAGCCACTAGCATCTAATGCTTCCCTGAACCTCATCTATGTGGTAGTCGACATGGCAAGTCATGGCTCAAGTAGCTGGAGCCTCGAAGACTGGTTGGGCTGTCGACTTACCCCGTGGGTGTAGTGAACATGCTTGCCTTCTACTGACTCACACAGCCCTAGACTTAACGTGTGCTGCAGGTGTAACGAGTAAAAAGACAAACTGTGGTGCACACACGCTGCCAGTAGCCAGTGGCACATCCTACCTTTTTAATATAGCAAAGCAGTAGAAAAGGTGTGTCCATTAGGGTTACAGCAGCATCACTGTGCTGCAGAATTTATTTTATTTGATATAGTTTATTATTATATTATTTAGAGTTTGGACAATTCTTACAAGCTTAAGGTCTTGTCATTTTTCTCATAATTTTTTTTTTTAAGTAGTCTAATTCTCCAGACTTCTTCAAGGATATCCTAAAGTTCTTCTTTGGTGTTGGCTGCCTCTTGTTTTATTTTCAGTTTCAAATATGTCGAGGTCCAAGCTCTGGAGAGGCCAAGCCATGACTGACGATGTTCCACTGTGTGTTTTTCTATCCAGGTATGCTTTTACTGCATTGGCAATGTGTTTGGGATCATTGTCATGCTGAAAAATGAAGCTGTTGCCAGTCAGATGCTTTTGGTATTGCACGATGGATGAAAATCCAACAATACTTTTCTGCATTCATAATTCCATCAATCTTGAAAAAATCCCCAATGCCACTGTCTGAAATGCAGCTCACAACTGTGACAGAGTCTCCCCTGTCTTTTATAGATAGCTGCAGACACTCGCTGCTGACATTCTCCATACATTTTGACAACAATGAACAAAAAATTTGAAATTTGGATTTGTCACTCCATAAGACTAGTGACCTCTGATTTTCAGTCCACATCATGTGTTCTCCTCTGTTTTCTGTCTTTAAGAATGCCTTCTTGACAGCCACCCTTCCACTAAGACCATTTCTGATGAGATTTGGCAAACAGTAGATGGACCAATTGAAGGCCCGAAGTGTCACTCAGGTCATGTGTCAGGCCTTTGCTGAATTTGTTCCTATTTTTCAAAGACATGACTTCCAGATACTACTCATCTGCTGTGGATAGTTTTTATGCCTGCCACTTCTCTTATCCTCCACTTGTCCAGTGCTCTTAAATTTTTAAGGGCACACCTGCACACCATGCTGAGTTTCTGACAAAGGGTCCTTTAGGAACTTTTTCATTCAAAAATAAACGTTTATGTCTGTCAAATGGTGTCACCTTTACTATATTTCGTAGATTCAAGAGAAGAAATGGGAACTTGAAGCGTTTTTGTGAGATGCTGCTAGTAACAAAGTGGTTAAACATGCAATTTAAAATACATTTTTATTAAGTTGTCTGTTATATGTAGATATTTTTTAAAAAAAAAATATCTCTTTAAGTATTTTATTGTTGTTTTTAAATTACTGAGTGATTTATTGTCAAAATGGTCTAAAAATGGTCAGGTATAAGGACTTGGACTGAAAAAGATCAAAAAGCAGCCAATGTTAAAATAAAAACTTTCAAAAGACCCTCAGAAAGCCTGGAGAACTACTGCTCAACACCACTAAAAACTACCAGCACCTGCCTGTGCAGTAGATGAACCTATGGTATAAATGTGAAAATCCTAGGTGATTTTCAGAAAACCTGACCTCTGACCTTGAGGTGGAGATCAACGGGACTCAAACTTGTCTGAGATTTCAGTGGCAGCACCTATGGTATGAGTTTGAAAATTCCAGGTGATTTCTTGAGTTATCCCATCATAAGATTTTCAGAAAACTTGGCCCCTGTCCTTGAGGTCAGAGATCACTGAGATTTGAATTACCGCATTAACAAACTTGGGTGTCTACGCCTGCTGGCCTGCGTGTGGCGACAGTACCCCATCAGCCTTTGATGGCTGAGGGATAAAAGGTCCAAGAAAGTCTGGCTCCTTAGAAGCAAAACATAATGAAAAGATTGGTGGTTCAAGACATCTACACGGTACTGAATATTGTAATAACAGTACAACATAGCACCCCGATAATCAGTGACATACATTATGATGTAATAAAAAAAATTAATTAAAAAAACAAACAGAAAATGAATAAATGAATAAATGAAACTCACTAAAAATATATCTCTAGAATTTATTCAAAACCTTTATAGCATTTAATGTGCAACTTGTCTGTTCAAGTGAAGAGACATGAAGAGGACGTTACCAAAAGATAGCAGAACAACTGCTTCTAATGATCCGAGAAGGGAATTTCTCTCTTTTACATGTGATACTGAATAAAGATCTTTCTACAAAGCTGTGCCAAGCATGGCTATCTAAAAAACGCAACACAATCAACCTACAACTGACAGCTTCTCAGCATCTCTGTAAAGTGTTGTCAGAATGGATCTTGAGCTCAAAAGCATTCTTAGCACTTACCAGCTTTTAGGCTTCTCATACTCCAAACCAGAGAGAAACCAAAGAGGATAAATAAAGCTGAGCACACATAGCACAAAAGGGTCAACAACGCACACACATAATAAATAAAACATTCCTTCATATACCGCTGGTGCTGATGTCCAAAGCACTTTCACCAACTCAACCAAATCCAGCACTACACCAAAATCAACAGCACACAAAATTATCCCAGTTCAAACTTCTGCGGTCCCCGGGGAAACATTTCCAGCAAGCTTGCTGTAGTATCACTGCTGGTTTGCTAATACCCCTGGATAAACAAGTTACTACCTCTCTAAGCCAAAACAGTTAAAATTGGTGAACCAGACTGCTAATGTGAAATTAATAACAATGAAAACATCAGATAAAACATAGCTGTGGAGCTCAGTGAGACTGAACCATTTCATATGATATACAAATTACAGGGTTCCAATAAATTTGAATGACTTGTATTGTGAGTCAAAGTCAAAAAGAAGAAAAGAAGAAACAAGAAAGCCAACATGGACAGTGCAAACAATATTTTGATTATGATCTGCAGGGCTCGCAAAATTTCAAAGTCCCTGGTAGCCCTTCGGGCAGGGACTCTTCAGTTTTTGGAAGCCCAAAATAAATTTAAGTAGCCCGAATAAAAAAGAGAGCAATTTTTTGATTGATGTTTTGTTTCGTTACAATATTATACTTTAATGTATAATATTGTAACGGAAACTAAACATTAATCAAAAAATTGTTGAAAAACAAATTACAACACTGTATAAAAATTACAATCATCAACTGAAATACTTGGTTCTAATTGAACAGAAATTTCTATGAACTTGTAAGAACTGTGTAGAACATGAATCAGTCTGTGTCAGATCCTCAATCTGAAATTTCCACTGAAGTCAGGGTAAGAGGCAAGTGGAACCAAGATCTAGGCCATTTGCTTTTTGAAGTTTGCAAAGACTGCTAAATTGTGCCAGTGGTAGTTCACTCTTTGCAACATAGCACGCTGTTCTAAACAGATTTTTCAGGTTTATTTTTAGTATGTTATTTGCAATTGGTGTTTGTTCTGGGAAAGATATTGCAGACTGAGCAATAATGCATTTCTTGCATTTCTCATGGGTTCTAATGGGGGCCTTTCTTAAAATTACTGGTCCCAGTAACAAAGGCGCTTGTCGACTCAGAAATCGAGGGAAAACCAACAACACACCCGGCAGAACATTATGTTATTTACACGGGTGCACATACGTGGTCCGCATGTGCGCATTCGCTGTCAAAATAAAAGACGTGCACCAGATAAGAAGTTGCAATGCGCGTTTGCGTCCATATAAAAGGCTGTTTTTGTCCGCTAGAGCGGGATTTTCACAGCACATTCTGCACCACATCTCTGTGCGTTCATCATTTGTTTGAAGCCAGCTCACCTCCTGCAACCACTTTTCCGAGAATACGCGCTTCTTTTGTGGTTCGGACTCCTGACATTTCTTTGGAGGTGGAGGAACACCAAAGTAATTGCTTAAAGGAGCTTCTTCGACATCTTTAAGAGTTCTAAACAAATGTCTGTCCTCCTCCAGAAAATCTTACGTATGCAAACACGCGTTGCAACTTCTTATCTTGTGCGCGTTTTTTATTTTGACAGCGAATGCGCACCTGCGGACCACTTATGTGCAGCCCTGGTTATTTAGCTCGTCATATTGCAGCCACAGAAATTCTTGTGTCCATGAAATCATAAAGCTGCACTTTCTTTTTGCCTTATAGTCTGATTTGTCATAACTTTTCCGTTTTGTCACTTCTTCACCCTGACCTGTCTTATTTGGCTCAGCAGAACTAAAATATATATCCTGCTGCTTTTACACACGCACTCACATAACGCTCAGCGATTCTCTGCGTGATCAACCTCTCACACGTTTAAGCTGCGGGAGATTTCACTTGTCACGTTTGATAGTAAGCTAACGATTGATAAGACGATGTCAGAGGAATTGGTGCGCAAATTATCATCACTCACCAATCAGTACTGTCGCTCTCTATACACAGTTCGCGCAATTGCAAAGTGAAAGCAAAAAACAAGCGCAAATTCAAACGCGATTGCAATATGTCACATATTGACAGTGGCTCACCGATGCCAATGACATAATTACCCAGCTACATTTCCGAAAGAATGCAAAAGCATTGACATATATTTTTCCTTCCTACAATAGCCCGACGGGCAGGGCAGAGATAGATTTTGGTAGCCCGACTGGAAAAATCGCTAGCCCCGGGACATCGGGCTAGCAATTTTGCAAGCCCTGATCTGAGAGCCAGAAGCATTTTGTCTTGTCTTTACAGTTTTAGGAAGTGGCGTGCAATGCAAGAAGGCCAAGAAAGACAAGAAAATAATTCAAACACAAGTAACTTATGGAGCTTATTCATATACCATATACCTGACTACATTCAGGAGTAATAGAGAAATCTATAGCAAATAAAGAAGAACAAAGGGAATAGAGAAATAGCAAGACGAGAACTATTACAGTTCTAGTACAATTTAACTTTTGGTGAAATACTAATTATTAATGGGCAGATCATTACTTAATAACAGGATAATTCTACATGTATAGTTAATAACACTAAGCACACAAAAGATTAAAGATAAAATACAAATGAATTATCAGTTTTCATGGCTATTTTCAAGTTTCAGAGTACAACTCTCTATTGAAGTTTTCTGTATTTGCAGGATGTTTTTCTTGCTTCATGGATGATGCTAACCTGATCAATAAGCTACTTGATTTTGTTTCTGATTTATCTGGGATTTGCCACCCCTAAAATTTTTCTCACATTACAGTTTATGTGTATAGTATTAAAATCTATGCATTGTTACATAACATTAAAATAAACATGCACCACAAATCTTACTGAGCATACAAAACTGATATGCCTCTGGTCCACTGTTGGATGGAAATGTATAAGTGGACAAACTGCCTCACTTCACTGCTATGGGTTCACTAATAAAGGTCATATTGCTCTGGAAGTGTCAGGTCAGCTTTGTATCTCCAAGTGCCTCTTGGTACATGGCTAATCTTGAACTTCTATTTAAATACACAAAATGGAAGATGTGGGTCACAGTGCTGGAGTGCAGTTGTGAAGATAGCTACACCGAGTTGTGGGCCTACCGTGAAAGTATAGACCATCTGCTTTTCCCGGTCCACAGGTTTGAGGAGCCTCAGGTAGCGGATTATCCCAGTTGGGGTCAGGCTGAAGATCACGGTGTAGTCATCCAGGGTAATCGTCACCATGGGGTCTTTTGTCTTCCGAAAGAAAGATATACAAAAAAAGAAACATGTTGCCATGGTGACATGACTGTTTAATAATTTATTTTTCCAAGGCCGCAGCTGTGGAGCTGAGAAACCTATCAAATGGTACATTTTGATCTGCCAAAGAGTTGGAAAAAGTAATCTGTTGGCAGGTCACCCATCTTTCTAGAGAAAATAGAAGAAGGCAATGAGCCATAAACCAATGTCTTTTTAACATGCATGAAACACTCAAAGAACCCCACATCTTTATGAATGTGACTGTATCAAGAAAGCAATAGAAAGGTGTCTTTACTAATTACTACACCTGTTCCTTCAGGGGGAAAAAAATTAAGCAGGCAGGATATGGGGTTTTCAGCTTTTGGTTTAAGGTTTCCAGATGAAAACAAAAAGCTTGACAAACATTTTGAAAAAGAGCCATTTTGATAACGGTGCGTCATCACTGCTGTGTTAATACAACTGTGGTCCACTGCTGCAAGTCGGCTTCGATTCACATCCATCAATGAGTCCTCTTAAGAGAGTTTGGTAAACATCGGGACTGGGTGGCTTATTGATTTTGTTATCTCTGTTTCCACTTTGATGTGTTAATCTTCTGCAAAGACTTGCTATGTATTGAAAGATGAACTAAAGGTAGTAATCATTTGTTTTAGCTGCGTGTCACTGTGCGAGTCTAACAGTGCAGTGAGTGAGTTAGTGTTCTCCACTAAGGTGGATGCACACACGCACGCACACTTTGTAAGCTGTTAAAGAAACGGTTAACACCCCACACGGAAGAATCAATTTGTAAAGTTTTGATTTTAGAAATGCAGAAACAGCAATCTGCACATTAAAAAAGACACTCCAATCAAAGCAAAACACTCCAAACACACACTCCAATTCCAGCACAAAAGTCAGTACACAGCTTGATTGATGTACAACACACCGATCATTACAGGAGACCCGATTACCATTTAATTGATCATTTGTGCAATTCTGCAGTAAAAAGAAGAGGAAATAGTTGGAGTTTTTTTCAAATCCAAAGCAGGGTTATGAAGTTGGTAATTAGACGCTGAGAATGTCTCCAGCAGTGATGAGTGCTCTGAATGTATTCTTACTTTTTCACACTGTGATGCATGCATTAAAAGTAGGTATGTCCCAAATCAGTTTTGGTAAAAGGGAAACAGCAGTACTGATCTGTATCGGCTACATGAAGTGAAGTTTAAATGAATGAGATTCGCATTGACATTGTGCCAGATTAGGTAAAGCGAGTGGGCAAAATAAATACAACTAAAAGGAATGCATTTAACCTTTTGTTTGAAGTGGAAATCAAGCAAGGAAATGTCTCGTTCCAAAGATATATACATGTATTTTTAAATCTTTGGCCATCATATCACATTAGAAAGAAACCAGCTGAAGCCATGTTGCAGGTTTAAAGCAAAACTATTAAGCCAAATCTCTGAATTCAATTTCGTTTTTACTAATAACAGAGGCCCAGCACAGGCCCACTTTAAGTTATTAAGTGTACACACTGCAGCTGCATAATGCAGGAAAACATAAATATTGGATTAAACTCAGCATCAAAAGCTAGTCAATCTTTAAAATGATCTGCAAAGATTAGAGCACAAAACTGGATCAGGACATCCCTTTATAACATTGTGTGGGTTTGAGTGCGTGTGTGAGTTTGTGCGTGCCACAGCATTTGAAATCAGCCCTTTTACCTACAGGTGTAATACCAGGAGCCAGCTGTAACAACAAAACAAATATAGCGGGACAATGACTCATGCACATGTTATTTTCTGTGAGAACGCGATACAAGCACATGAATAAATGTGGCTCTGTGCTCAATATTTAATCAATGCACTACAAGTACTTTGTGTTTGTATGCACACATGCATGGATGGGCATCTTTAAAGAGTAAGCGACAGTGAGCTTAGGCTGATAAAGCCTCTCTTTCTCTCTGTACCTCCTCAATGTCATTATCCAAAGCGACGATTCCCAGGGGGGCGGTAAGGTTGGCACTGGCTGAGATAGTCGTACCAACTGGGGAGGACTCACTCACATAGCCCTGATAGGTAGCAAACTGGAAATATGGTGCCTGGTTGTTCTGATCCAAGATTTCAATGATGACTTTAGCATATGCTGGGAGGGGATGACCATTATCCTGTTCAGCCTTGGGAGAGGGAAAAGAAAGAACAAGGGTGAAAGTCACTCTGTGGAAAATACCATATCAACACGACTACTCTGCTGGAAAGTTATGCTGTTCCAACTCTCATGCAGGCACAGAAATAGAAAGGCATAATTTCTCTGAGTGTCATTTCAATTTTAAAAAAGCTATATTGACTAAATTTAATCAGGGGTCCATTTAGGATTAGAACTTAGTAATTACCGGGGCATTTAACAGAAATACCATCCTTTGTAGGAGAGGGACTGCAATTAGTGGCACTCCTTTGCTGTCAAATCAGTGACCAGTGATAGAAGGAGGCTCTTGGGAATATTACGAGCTGATTCAATGCCAAAATTAACCACTTCACTATTAACAAGGCTCATACCAAATCTGTCTGCATTGCTGAAGGTGAAAAATCCCTGTTTTTCTGTAAAGGTTCTCTGTCTTCTGAATCAACCACAGAGCAGTCTGATATAATAAAATCCCCATTTACAGCTCATCTATTCAGCATGTCAATATCCTCAACCAAAAACAGACATGCAGCACTCAGCTATGGAACAGAGCTTAGAGAAATGTTCTGTTACAAGACCACTGAAAGAGTGAAAATTACATTGCTCAATCAGGTATCAGTCCATTTGTGAAAAAAACAAGTTTCTTGAAAAATCTAGTTCCCATTACATAAAATCAATATGTCCTCTTAAGCTATTAAAATGTAACTACAACTGGAAAGATAAATCCAGAGCTGTAAAATCTCCAAGAAATGCACAAGTGAAACATGAACCTGCATCCAAAATCAGTTTGCATTTGTGCCATGTACAGAGAAACACACAGCAAACCAAAGGAATCCATAACAGTCACAACAATGTAAACAATCCTTCCACTTCATTTTGCTGCACAGCTGGTGGGTGACATGGCCACTTTAGTAACATAGTACATTTCCATAAATCAGTATGTTGTCTCAGCCATTCAAACTGCACAAAACCTAATGAAGCTGAACTTACACTAGAGTCGAATCTGACACTGCCACATCCCAGTAAGAGGAAACTTAATGAATGCGGTCTGGTCAGGCTGTCACTACAATCTTTCGCCTCCTAAGTACATATGTCACTTTTGCCACCCACACTGGGATGCTTCAGAAACATTAAGGATTTGAAAATACAGAAGGAGTGGGGGACTAAGGGAACATCAGTTTAGGCCATGACCTGGAACTAATTCAGCACATTAGCTCAATTTCACTGGGCTTGTGTTGCAGAGTGCCAATTGTAAGAAATGTAAGCGCTTGTAGTGCAAAATTGTAAACTGCAGGTTCCCCATGACTTCATGTTTACTGCCTTATGTGTATAGCTTACTATGGGGAAAAGACAAAAACACTTGTAGCATATTCAGTTGAGCTTCCCTCCAGCTGAGATTCATACCTGTTATTGTTTCAATCACAATCTCATGTCACATTCTCTTCCCCAAGCATTTTCTACTTATCCCCTTATCAAAGTGATAATAAGAACACCAGCACTATACTGACCCAGAGATCCAATCTGCTCACACAAACGCCTGAGGGAAAAAACAAAAATGCTGTCATTGACAGCCATAACATACACTTCACATACAGTGTTCCCTCATGATTTAGCTCCTTAGCAGTGTCCCTATTTCAGGAAGCCAGTGCTAAATGTCCTGCTCTCCACCGCTACAACCCACATGCCTGCAGGAGCTACAAAATTCACTGTTTTTCACTCGATTTTGATTCCAGTGTCCTGATTCCCTCATCCTGAGAGTGCCATTTCTTCATTCTCTTACTTTCACTAAGCCATCACGTCTGCCTTTGACATTTGGCTTAATCTCACCGCAGTCACCTTAGTAGATGTACCTAAGTCAACATCAATGATGACTTTCAAAACACAAAGCACATGTTGTCTAAAATAGGCTCCTGCTTATTTAACTGTTACCTTACCTAAAGCATTGACTATGCAGAACCTTCAAGGCACAAAAGTCAAATTCTTACTCACCTGCTCCTTTGAATCCTAGAATAATCATTCCTTGCCCTGTACATGAATCAGGTAGATGAGGCTCCATCTACCATCTTCCAGACACATCTCCCTCTCTATCTAACTTGGTCTTTTCCTCCTTCCCCTCTGAACCATCTCCTTTCCTCAAGCAATGCACAATCATCCCAAAGACATGCAGAAAGCTTCTCAAATGATCAGCCTCCCTTCCTCTTATGGAAATCTTCCTCTCATCTCTTTGCTCCCCAGCTATCCCAGTAAATAGCACGTTACACACTGCTCAGAGGTGTCTAGAGGTTAGTGGTGGGTAGATGGAAAGTTCATCTGCACTGCTGCACCAGCAGCACATAGGCAATTCCTGACTATGCTCTAAATTAAGATTCATGAAGGCACAGCAGCCTGTCCTGCTAAGTCCATAAATCATAACATATTTTTCACCCCCATCTCCTAAGGAGCTAAAGATAAGGTTAATGGCCTTCAGGACAGAGGTTATCTGGGTAGAACAGGTAAGGGTGCACGCTAAAGTTTTTAAGAGATGAGTCAAACTTAATTTTGCAAAAGCCCATTAAAAATAGAAGAGAATTGAAATCTTGAATAAAGTAGTGTTGTTTGCCTAATGTGAAGGAAGGAGAGAAATCAATATTTTACCTTTAGCTGATGAAACAGACAATGAGGCTCTATCACGGTAAATGTTTTAACAATTCTTGTAGGACTGCGCATGTCTAATAGTTGACACTAATTTACTGCAAATTTTTGCAAATGCAATTTGTCATAATTACTAACATTACACTGCACTGTTACATGAATGTAATGAACAGGCTTTGTATTGTATTTCTCAAGAACTGTGTAGGTGTAGGGCAGATTGAAACAATTCAACTATTGAGGAAAGAATAAGTCAAATGTGCTTTTATACTTTACCTTGATGACTAATGTGAACTTTTGATACAAGTCCCGGCTGATTGGCTGCAGGACGCGCATTTCTGCAGTGGTTTTGTTCAAAGAGAAATATGCTGCATATGTGTTTGGTTCACCTGCAATATAAAATAAGAACATTTATGGTAAAATCAACCCCAGAAGAAATATAAAAAAGGAAAATCATGGCATCAGCTCAGCCAAAGACATTAAAAGTGTAAAAATCAATGAAAATACGTGATGAACCTACCAACTAGGATGTAGTAGAGAATGCTTGGTCTGGCACTTGGGGGCTGTATATTTCTGTCCATGTCCACAGCACGGATCGGAGGGGTAACATTCAGTGGGTTCAGTTTGTTCTGCAACAAGGGGTGGCTGAGTCAACAATACAGCAACATAATCAAAATGCAAATTGATTAATTTCCTCTAGATCTCACTGTTGCACGGATCACCTAAAATAACTCTGACTGCATTTTTATGCAGAGCAAAAAAAAACCCAGGAAACTGTTCGGCAATAGAAAATTCCTCTTAAAAAAAAAAGATCTGCCCCAGAAAGTTTTCTGTGTGCTCTATATCAATATTTTGGTTGCTGTATAATCTTATGTGATGTTTTGCACAGTCCTCGCAACTCTGCTCTTCCACATAAAAACAGCATTCTCCAGAGAAGCTACTCTATGCTTTCAGCCCAGCCCATTAAAGTGCTTTCTGCCTTAAAGTAGAGCCGCTGTGATTAGACCTCGCCTCAGTTCCACCTGCTTATGCACTATAGCACTTATTAATGTTAACTGATAGGAGAACTGCTGTTATTGTGCAGTGCGGTGCCTTGCTGGCTTTTCTTTTGCGCCTCTAGTGAATAACACTACAAATGTAGAAAGCTACAGCCATGTGTTCCTTCCCCACATTTTGATAGTATCAACTCTTCTTCTCACCTTTAGAAAAAGTATATAACCTGCTGGCTATATACTTCAGTAAGCTTGTTGGTAAGCACAATAACATAATGATAAGAATAAGGAAAACAATAAACCGAAGCTTATAGATTTCTTATTTCCATGCATGCAAATGTACCTGATAGTGTTGGACATAAAAGACAATCTGCTAGTGGTGCTTTAGGATAATACCCCCCGCTTATGCACACTCATACATCAGCACTAACTACCTTGGCTTTACCTTTACGCATTTGCATCAACATATGGTTAAGTGGGAATATGTTTAGCACATCATATTTAAGAATACCTTTCCTCATGCAAAACGCCTCCATATGGCTGACACAGTATGTGCGTGTATGCTAAGGGGCCACTGCTAAACTTCCTTAGTGTAGATAGGCACATGGCTAACAGCTCACTGGAAGAAGAATCCCTCCCTGAGGGGGTATATTTATATCCATCAGCTCTGGAGTAATCCTTACACCCCTCCCCAACCAACCCTCTCGCTTTTACAATGTCTGGAGGTGCGCTAAATCAAATCCCCCTAGCTCTGCACAATGATGATTAGCTATAATACCCTCCTTCAGCAGTCATTATCCAGGGGACTCCAGAGCCCACATTATATCCCCCCAGGGCAAAAAATAAATACAGATCAACTTAATAATGTCTGTCTAGCTATTGTGATTAATTACAATACACTCATCAATTATGAGAAGACAATTCTCCCAGTGGACAGACATGTTAGTGTTACACTGCAAAATTCCCCCCAAAAAATAAAAAAAAGAAAGAGAAAAAAACCCCCAAACAATCAGAGACCAAATCAGAAGCCGTATAAGCATGTATATCGACAGTAAGGAGGTATGGTGAACACATGCTGTGTCCACAGGAGGAAAAAAAAACCTGCTAAACAGATGATGAAAAGCTTTGGTTTGTGTAGCTGGTGCTGTCGTGTCTTGCATAACAGTCTGAAAACCTTTTATCATAAATAATAAATTACAAACTATCAATGGAAGGTCTGGACAAACAACTGTGACTCGCTATGCCACCCTAAATAAGAACCGCAACTTTAGGGTTTGTTTTTTTTTAAATACCCATCTATATATATCCCACTGTGTCTTTATTGCAGCCTTTTGTGTTATTTAGTGTCACACTCTGGCTCCATTCAATATAATTTGATTCAATTCATCTCTCATGTTCAGAACATGTCACCACAGTACACTTAAGCCATACTTGATGAAACCGTTTCCTCGCAACTGCCTGAGCTGAGCTAAATGAATCCGATAATTCCTCACAATGCAGCTGGTCCAACTATAAGTGTGTTGGTTAGGAAAATTATACTTAAAATAACAAGAAAAACATTAACCATATACAGGAATAAGAGTAGGCTACTGGAAAGCAGATTCACATTCATGGCCATATAAATGGGGGGATATTTAAGCTAACCACAACACAAAAAGGTCCAAAATAAAAGGAGCGCTTCTACCTTGCTCTGAGGAAACCACAGCTTGATTCACTTTTGTTCATTCTAATAACTATTACATGCATGGAGATACACAGCAAATATAAAATATGTGTTATAAATAAACAACTAATCGTGTATAGACTAACATAAATTCTGTTGGTGCACTAGTTGCTCTCGCTACCTCGGATCTATATGAATTTCCCTCTCTTTTTCCCCTCAATGGTTTTTAGATGTGATCCCAAGTCATCTCATGCTTTAGATTAATTTGCGAGTACAATGGAAAACAAAATGCAGTAATAAACTGCAAATTGTACTCTGCCTTCAGGTGAGGAGGCAAAGACAAGGTATAATCAGGCAATTAGGGTATTTAAAAGGCGTGACATAGATTAACATATAACAAGAATGTGAACATATGGCACAAATGTCTCACAAATCTGAATAGCATGTATACTATGCATATGCACACATACAGAATGACAGGTAAAAACTCATGCATATATTAGCAGGAGAAAATCTGTTAAAATGACCTTGTGGAATAGCAGTGTGTTCACACTTGCCTGTCTGCCTGGCTCTTACCGGTTCAGTGAATTCAGGGATAGCAGCACGGTAAGTGAGGGGGTTGCAGTCACGAGTGTTGTTCACTAAAACACAAGGCAGGAACATGGGACCCAGGTCGTCTCCATCCTCAACATCCACAGTCAAAGTTGTGGTAGCTGTTAGTCGGTTAGGGGGGAATGGAGCGCGGTCCTGGAAGACAAGCAAATGGCTACAGATTGAGCAACTTTCTGAAGCAGTCGAAAAATCCAAAACTACTTAATGATTTGGTCTCATGTGTCTATACTGAAATCTCCTGAAATATACCTGAACACCCTGACAAGCTTTAGTCGTGCATTTACGCTAATTCTTTAGGACCGAGTCTTTACAACTTCAATTGAGACATACATCATCTCCAGCTATGTTTTAAAATGATAGCCTCACTGCTGTTCGGCAACGGCAGAAAGCATTTCAGCTTCCACCTTCATATTTCTTCCACTTTCTACAACTGTGGCAATTTTTAAAGGGCTGATATCTCACTGTACAAGAAAAAGCTTCATCGCTTCGGGGTGTCTCATGAGTATCCAACCATATACTAAAGGTGGTGTGTGTCATTTTTTTTTCTCCAAACATCTGCACAACTTTAAATAACCATCTTTAAATCACTCAGGGAACACTGGCAGGATGAATTGGGCACTGAAATTACTGAAAGTAGAGTCAAATTGTGGAAGACTGTCATACTTCTTCTATAAATGCTTTACATATTTCGATACAACTCAACTCACAAGTTTCATAGATGGCTTTTCTCATACCTAAACCCTCTGAGTGAAATATCAATTAAAACTATCTCGCCGTTTATAAAGTTAGATGCCTGACCTGCTTAATGTTTTGTTTCATAGCGACTTTACAGACTTTAAATGAGACTGAAGAGCACTTATCAACATTCATTAAGAATCTTTTCTTCCACAAAAATACAGCTCTGTACAATAAAACACCGACAGCGCCGCAGCTACTCTTAAAGATTCCCCCGTAGTATTGTTGCTTCCTTGAGTGGTATCCAGAGAAGTGAGCAGCACAGCACTTCAAAGATTTACGTTCTCAGTATAATTGAACTCTTGACACAAGCAGTGCAGAGTTCTAGTAAATACCATGTCTTCTTCCTTTTCTTTACCCTGACATCCTTTTGCAAGAGAAAATGAAATCCCCCTGGAGGACCTCTCGCCAGTTCAAAGAGTTGAGTCTTTTGCTCTTTCATGCAGGAAATGTAGAGAATAGAGGACAAGTTGAGTGTTAAATGATTATCTGTCCTGCAACACTTCACCTCACAGTATAGGGTGTTATATTTGACCGCTGCTTGTTAGGGAAAGCGGCTCTGTAATGGGTGATTAGGAAAAGATACTATGATATGAATCATGGTACATGTCGCCAGGGGAGAGGTTCGATATTTTAAGATCTGGATGTTGGCCGAGAAGGCTTTGAGTCATCCAGCTTGGGTGTTTCTTTGATTGATGTGATTGGCTACCACCTATGCTGGAACATTTGAATCAACACAAATCAGCTCATGCCTACGTTGCCACCTGAAAAGTTAAACTTTTCATAACACTTCACTAGTAACTAGTAAGTAACTCCACTAAATCAAAGCAACAGCCCATCATTATGAGACTGGCAACATAGAACATCAAACATTCAGAGTGAATGGCGAGGAAGCCAGAAATGCTTCAGTGCAAGTCATACTGAATTAAGAATTATCCCCCCCCCCCCATCACTTGTACAAAATTCCATAATTAAATAAATTATAAATCAAACCTGTTCTGGTATACCAACTATGTCGAAGGCAGCTTAAAGCAAAACAAAATAAAACAAAAAAAAAGCTGCAATGAAACCCTGGAGGGTTCATTCTTCTCGACACTGAATCATGATCAACCTGAATATAATCTATTAAATACAAAATGTGCGTACACTGACTTCATCAAAGCAGCAGGCTACTGGCTTCATATTTAGTTTGATCTATTTCAAATAAAATATCACAACATTTAGAGAAATGGTTTTAGTGACAACAAAAGTTCTTTAACCTCAAGTGCACTGTGGAGGCAGACACACTCAAAAGCATCTATAAATCATGGCCTATTTATACGTGATGACCCCATTCGTCAATCTGAATCATGCAACTCAACTCAGTATTGGCTGTTTGTGTATGCAGATGCGTTTGCTTACATTGGCTTGGACCAAAACCAGGTACCGTGTTCTGTCCTCGTAGTTTAGTCTCTCTGCCAAAATAATGTTTCCTGAAAGGCTGTTGCTGACTGCTACTGTTCTGTTAGATGCCTGAAAGAGAAAGCCATGGACTGTGATTAATAAAGAAATCTGCATTTGTGTAGAAGATGCTTATTGTGATGTGCGATCGGTCCATATACCGGGTCTCCGGGGTTGTAAATGATGCTGTATTCTATATGTCCATTAGGCCCATCGTCAATGTCCGTAGCACCATTATTTCCCGAGAAGCCAGTGAAAATTGTTGTTCCAGGTGGTGTGAGCTAGACAAAAATATGCAAGGGAAAAAGAAAAGTCAACAGCTCTAACAGCCCCCTGTGAGTACAACGTCAACTTACAGCAGAAAGAACATTCATATGGCTATTACTGCTGCCGCTCCATCCCATTAATATCCCCAAAAAATGGGGGAAAAAAGGGAAAATGTTGGAGTCAGCAGCAGTCTGAAAGCTTACGTGCACTGCTGACAGAATAACAAAAAGTAAGTATGAGAACCACTGCTGTTCCCAAGAGCCCTTAGCAAAGTCCACAGAACCAGGCAGTGGGCAGAAGAGCTTGTTCAGGGAAGTTGACAGCAATGTAGACTGACTCACTGTACTGTTAGGGCAGTTGCACGTGGCTATGATAACACACTGTGACAGGAATTTTGAACATGCAGAGCACACAAAGGGTGAACAGCAAAGAACAGAAGTTGTGGTTGCTTAGAACTCAGCGGGGAGCTCTCATTTAATCTCAAAAACATATGACTAGAAAGTCTGAAGATTTGATGCATTATCTTGAATCACTGCAGGTGTTGCAGGTGTATTTGAATTTTAAAAAAAAAAAAAAGGTTATCCTTTCTGGTGCTCACTAGATGTATGCGAGTTGCAGATGGTGTAGATATCAAAGCCTAAACATAAACACTAAATATAGGCAATGAATAATACGCTGTTAACAACAAACAATTAACTGACAGCCATTTGAGTCGTACCATTATTTTAAATGTCTGACAAATTGTCTCAGATGTAAAGGAAAGAGGCATCAGATTTAAAAATCTGCCCCACTCTGCCTCACAGTTATCAAACATTTCTGGCAAACAGCAACGCATGACAGTACACTGTTTAAGATTCGTGCATAGGGGCACAGGGAATTGCTCCCTTACCTCGTTTACTGCAACATAGTAGCGTGGCTGCTGAAAGCGAGGGGCGTTGTCATTCCTGTCCCTCACAACAATCCGTACCTCATGCAAGATGATAGTACCAACCAGCTGATTTGTGCACTGCACCTGAACCACGATGGTGCTGATGGAGTTGGGGGGCTAAAAACAAATAACAAGAAAGAAAAAAAAATGCTATATGACACTGTGGAAATTGTAGCGTTCTAATTCCCATGTTTCTTATATAATGGAGTCATAATAACCTACAGCGCATTGTATCTGACAGTTTGTAAAGAGCAATAGGCATACTTAATAACAACATTGGAAAGCGACACAGTTCCAGTATGAAATCTGCTTGTTAGCTATCATGCTTGCATAGTATTGGTAAACCCTAATGAGGGCAATTGTTTTTTAGGCTACCAGGGGCAGCCCAATATTTATTTGTGAATATGCAGTGTAAGAAAACTATTATAAAGGATGAAAGTGCAAATACACTATACTGAAAGTTAGTTTAGCAGCAAGGGTCAACTTTCCACATAGTGTAATTCGGCTAACTAGCTCCCTCCATCGCCTCTCTTCTTTTCAGCTGCAGAGCTTTGTCCCACACATGTACTTCCATTATTATTTATTCTATATGCATTTATGGCATATTCCTGTTAATAGCTCCACATTCACCTCCTTCTCTTTAGTCCGTATGATCTGAACACATGCTTTAAAACACCTTTTCACTATGACAGCAACACTATGCACCCTGCATCTTGGGTCCTTTACTGCACCATTTACACAGGTGTGTATGTACTTAGGACCTGTAATGTGTTGTACAGACACATGGACTGTTTTGTTTTTTTGTCATTGAATCGCTTTAAGGCTAAGAGTGAATTACCATGGCCTAGTGACACAAATTACAAGCAACTCTGTTGCTACATCATATCTTGTGTTATTCTAAATCCATCTATCCATACATCTGTTTCCCAGCTGCATATTTGTTGGAATGGCTAAGGGTTTATTTTCTTACTGTATTGATGATTTGGCATAACTGAGAAATAAACCCTCAGTACTGTACTCACATCTCTGTCCAGAAAACGCCCAGTGCTGTTGAGGTAGAGTCTCTGCCGTGCTGGTTCCAATATCACCCAGTAGTCATAATTATCCAACAACGTCAGTGAGATGGTTCTGCCTGGGTCTTGGGCACGGCCATTTATCTGCATGTTTTCCACCAAAACTGTACCTATAAATGAAGAGCAGTCATAAATAAATCAATGACTAAGACGTAAAAGGATTTTCACCTTAAATAATATTTTATTATACTATGCGGTAAACTGGTTTGTCAAAAAAATGCAATTAAATTGCTTTTTAAAGGACTCATTCTACATACTGGTCAAATATTTTGCTTTAAAAATATTTAAAAGCAAATAGGCTGGAACGTGAAGGTCATAAAACTTTAAATGGCCATCATTAGGCAACCAGCAACCAACATTAACAGCAGCAGTCTGTACAAATTTTGCTTTTATTATGTGTCATGTGCTTAATATTGGGTATCCTTTCTCAAATAACTTTGCAAAGAAAAACATAAAATGACTTTTAAGTTTCACTCTTATATAAACATTCAAAGTCTGCCTTAGATAACTGAAAATACTGCCTCAGATCTCTGTGGACTATTCCACATATTATGTAGGCAAATCTCTAAAATTGATAATTATCATCCCTGGGAGCACCGTCACCTTCTGGTTTATATTTTACGGCTTTTAATCAGCGAGTAATTAAACTTTGCTACAGCCTCTGGGACAAATCCTGTAAAGTCAGTTAAATCTGAGGATTTGTTGACTCCTAAGTGGCCAAATTAGATTTTTAAAAAAAATACTGGAAGCTTAATAATGCAGGAACTAGCAGCCAACCCTACGTCCTACTGCCCCAGCACCTCCTAGATGCTCAAGCCCTGAGCAGTTTTATTTAGAGCAAGATGTACACAACACAGCTTTATTGAAAACACCAAATATGGAAAAATGACTCTTTACTGACGGAAATTGGGTAAACATTTTTTTTTTTTTTAAAGAAAATGTCATTGAACTGGCCGTGACAGTTACACCGGTTAAGTTAATTTCTTTTTGGGTTCTTGAGAGATTCACTATGTCACAAGATGTGTGTGAGTATTCTTTGTGGCAGCCATCACAAACATCCATCAAATTCAGAACCAAACACGAGTCACTGCTTTACCTGAAAAAGCTTTGAAATGAGATCCTGCTACGACTTTTACTAGTTTTAGCCACAGAAATATTAACACCCAGAAGATCTGTCCATGTCTTAACAACATTTGGGATTCAAAAGTCGATTTTTTTTTATTTACTTTTTTAAACCAACACATTTGATGTATCATATCTTTAAAACATTACAACAATAGACACACAGTGGCACTCTCCTTGTTATGGCTAGCTGTCTAAACTAAATCTGCCATTGCCTTTATCTGCTTTGTGGCTGTAGCACTCAGTTTTAACACTTCTTGAACAGAGTTGCACAGAGAGCACAGTGGGGTGTTTTTGACAGTTGTCTGAATAAAACATAGGATTTCTTTTTAAGGACATTCATTCCATGAATGTGGTTTGTTTTTCAGATTGGGATTGCATTGTGATTAAAAATATCAAATGACTGACATGAATTGTATTTAAGACAATCAGTTTGTCTTTATACATATACAATACAAGATTAATTGTTTATAAGTAGATTACTGTGCAAACGTTTGTTTTTTCCTTATGTTTGCACGTTTCCATAAATCCCTGCACCTATTTCACATGTTGTATTGTCCCTAGCAAAACACAAAGAAATGAGTTGTTGGCTCAAGATTTTAGCACAGCACCGCAGCTCAGCTAATGACCAAACATACCTTACATCTGACAGTGTGTTCATGCATTATCATTTACTGACATTTCAACCACTACCTTAATTCCAACCCTTTTCCATTCAGTACATTTTACATGTACCTAACATCATGGATCACGTCATCCAGTGATTTTCAAATGTGACAAAGTGTGAAAAAGTGACTAAAATATAGAGCTAGCAAACTTACAAGTATACATAGAAATTCTGCAGAGACTAAAAGCCCTTGACATGCCTTGCTAATCTATCAGCTGTAAAACGTAAGAGGGTGGTGGTATTTTAATGAGCTTTTTAATTGGTGCCCCCAACATCTTGTACTTTATCATTTCATAAAACTGGTTTAGTCATTTAGTCATTAGTCACTCAGACTCGAAGATCCTCAAGAAGGAGCACAGATAGAGTTACGATGGAAGCTTTTGCATTATAATTACAATACCCGCTGCTGCATTTTCATGCTCATATTAATGACTGCGCTCCTCATCTGTAGTAGTCAAGGTTTGATGCATCCGTGTGTTGTGATCACAAGGACCAAAAATTATGTGTCTCCGTTAGGCCAAACTCAGCCTGAAAAATGGTTCTTCTAAGAATTTAATTTAAAAGTCAAAAGAGCCCCCTGTTGCTGGTTCATTAATCTAAAACACAGCTTTTCATAATATCTGCCTCAGTAACTTGAGTGGTGAGCAACATTTTTTTTGAAACTCTCAGGTTGTAAATTACGCAGCTGATAATATTACAAAGGAGGCCACAGAGAGTCTTCTTTCTTTCTCAAGTTAATTGAACTTCAGGTTTTCTGCTGTGACAGCCAAAACTCCTACTTTTTTTGAGCACACCCTCCCTCAATCTCTGTCACGCAGCAAAAAGTTGTCCTCCTCATCAATCGAGAAGATGCCAGAGTCTGTCAGACCTGTGCAGACCTAGCCATGTGTTATATACGGTATGTACTAAATAAATAAAAAAAGTCTCTTTAGTAGCCTGTGACTCAGTCAGTGTCATCTCTGGGCAGAAGCGCCTCTGATCTGGGCTTCACAGCAGACCAACTCCACAGAGACAACACAGAGAGCTCACTTTTATCCCAAATATCAATAATGCTGGCATCCATAGATGATGGCAGCAGATAAGTGTGGAGGCTCATTTCTGATAGGTTTCCAAGCTTGGTATGAAAAAAAAGTCAGTTTCATTGGTAGTTTCACTCATTGGTATTAGCATGGATTCCAGTCCTTTGAGTTGAGGCCACAGTTTTCATTTTTAAAATGAGTTCATGGTGCCACAAGAAACCACATAAAAATATTAACAAGTTGCTAAACAGGAATTTATCTCACAGCAAATGTTGCCAGAGGCTAGAACTTGCCAAGTACTTTTTTTATTGAAAAAAAAAAAAAAATGTGGTTAGCACAAAGACCTCCAGTAAGAAAAGATTTTTTCCCCCATTTTAATAGGAGTAGACAGTAAGCACACACGTAGAAATGGTGGCATATTGTTGAAGAAAGGAGTTTGAGTGGAAATAGCTGCAGTCATTATGCACAGCTCTCTTCTGAAATTAGCGGGATATAACACTAACAACAAATTCACATAAAAAGTCAGCTAGTATAAAAGCTAAACCAGATCAGGTGTTTGAAGGTTTGCCTTAGAAACTCTGAACAGTCCCAGAAATGTTTTGTGAGCAAACATTGCTAAATTGTATGTATGAAAATGCCTATTTATCTGTGTAGTTACTGGCTTTTTACAGCACTAAAACTGCAATACTGCAACATCTCTGGGAAGAAGTATATCCATTTCATTTGCATATATTTTAATATTTAATATGCAGTTACATGTATTTTCTCCTTTGTGTGGGAGGCAAGGTTTTACTTTCCTCAACCATGACTTTGGTCAGACCTGTCTCCAGGAAATGCATTGCTACTGCAGTTTAAGCCCAAGCTATATCAATACCATCATAATAAGCTAAAATAACAAAAAAGTGCTAACTTCTGACCTAGTTCGTTACTTGGCATCTGATAAACAAGACACAAACAACTAGCTATCCTGCCTTTTTTTAAAACTTAAAAAAAAAAAAAAAAAAAAAAAGGCAAAAAAATAAATTTTAGGGGGGGGGGGGAAATCCCCCCAGTACAAACCTTGGGAGACAGAATGCATAATTATATCGTTAATCCATCTTTGTTTGCATAATTAACAAATAAAAACATACACATGATATTCATTTTAAAATTTTCCTTTTTGGGGATTAAAATGAGGTAAGAAATCTATACTGACATAACTTCATCAGTTACTTATTAATTGAATTGATTTTGGTATCTTACTGATTGGTTTTAAAACAAAGCACGGCCTTCATATATGCGTGAGGTCCAGAGAGGCTCCAATTTTGGATGTTACAGAACAGTCTAAAGACTAAATGAGGCACGTGCCTCCATATTTCACATTCAATTCAATTATTAATATGAGACTTTTGGTGCTCTCTATTCCACAGAGAGCACCATCTGAAACAACCTCTGAACCTCCTTAATGTTTATGAACTCCTTTATTTGTGTTGTATGTATATGTAATAAATATAGTAATAGTTGCAGTATTCTGTTACATTGTTCTCTATCAAATAATCTGTGTACTAAAAATGGTCAAGCACCATTGGGGAAGCATGTCTGACAAGATTTCTTGTTCTGTGCACTTGCCATTGTTTATGAATACATGACAATTTAAAGAAGAAAAAAATAATACAATGAAACTTATATAAACAGACAAAGGTTTCATTTTGTCAAATACGTTCACCCTTTTGCAGGATGGTTTACCTGCATGTTAAATGTGAAATAAAAACTAAAAGCTATCTATTTACAAAAAGTCTAATTTTACACTTAAAATCGGCTAAGCTTTAAAATAAGGCATTTCTTTTAGAAAACCCACACTGTTTGACTTTCTTTAAAACTTCCTAATCTCTAAAATACCAAGGTAACTTCTCTGCCATGTCTCGCTGTTATGCCCACATACTGACTCCTGATCTCACTCAGGCACAGACTCATTAACACATACAGCACAGACATGATCACCACCTGTCAAGAGACCTACTGTGCAGCATACATTGCCAAAATTAAAACAGTGTATGTGTATTGCAGCCATCACTGATTGAGGAGGGATATAACATCACTACTAACTTAGCACTCCAAATGTTTTAGCTACCCCACAATTACTCATGATAGACTCTGACATGAAAAACATCTGTCGTTGTGCATTTTGGTAGAACACTGGAGTCAAAGTAGCAGCAGCTGTTTGCTTCAGTAAACAGTGATTCTAAGTGTTCTGTGAAACAATCTCATCCTCTGGGGAAATGTCAAGTGGTTTTTTTTTCTTTTCTTCCATTTTTTTTTGTTTTTTCCCCCCTATTGTGTGCAATAGGTCCCATGTAGTCCTGGGCATATTTTTTAAAGTTACAAAATTGGTCTTCCTTGCCAATATCACCACTTGTCATCAATGTGTGCAAATGTGAAACAAATGTAAAATACATACACAATCTCCCTTTCTGTTACTGAGTTATGATCTTGAATGATGGTCAGAAATATAGTTTTGCATAATATTGCGATTTACATTGTACAACCTCATCAAAAAGGCTTTCAGTGGACCAACTGGTTAAACTGTTTTGACTGAATTGTGGTTTATGCCCAATAAAGTCCTGCACTAAATGGACCTTGCCGCTCACTACTGGCTCACAGTGACAGCACTAACATGCTGATGTTAAAATTGGTCTTATAAATCAGTCAATCAATTTATTTATAGGCACATTTAAAAACAACAGGCTGAAGAAAGTGCTGTACATAGTAAAAATGTAAAAGGTAAAAAGTAGAACAAATACACACAAAGAAGAAAACAAAAACTCGGGTTTTAAAGATGTCAAGTGTTGGAGAGATCCTAATTTGAAGAGGGAGACTGTTGCAAAGTTTGGGCACAGCAATCACAAGCCCTGGTCTCCACTGTGTTTTAGCCAGCTTCTAGGGACAATCAGAACAATTTATCAGCTGACCGGAGCGATCTATTTGGAGTATTTTTAGTTAAAAGATCAGAGAGATATGATGGAGCTAATCCATTTAGAGGCTTAAAACAAGCAATAAAATCTTAAAATCAATTCTATAACATACTGGAAGCCTGTGTAAATAAGCGAAGACAGGGGAAATGTGGTCGTGTTTACGTGTGCCTGTCAAGAGTCGGGCTTCAGCATTCTGAAGAAGCTGGAGATGAGAGAAAAGAGCCTGGCTGATACCAAAATAAAGACAATTACAGTAGTCAAGCCTGAATGAAATGAATGCATTAATCACTTTGTCGAAGTCAGCAGATGACAAAATGTTCTTAGTTTTTGCAAGGGCCCTAAATTGGAAGAAGCTGGCTTTTACAACAGAATTTATGTGTTTCTCAAAAAAACTGCTATCAAAGAACACTCCCAGATTTTTTGCGACGGGAGTTCTGGACTTTTCCAGAGGGCCAAGGTCACCCTTAAGAGAAAAACAAGGGTCTGAAGGTCCAAATAGTACAATCTCAGTTTTTTGATCATTTACATTCAAAAAATTGAATGCAAACCATGATTTAATGTCATCGAGGCAGTCTAGCAAAACTTTTAAAGAGCCTGTAGAATTTGTTTTAAGAGGAAAAACGATTTGAAAATCATCTGCATAACAGTGAAATGAGATTCCATATTTTCTGAAAATAGAGCCCAATGGGAGCATGTAAAGGAAAAAAGGTACAGGGCCAAGGATAGATCCTTGAGGGACCCCACACGTAAGGGAGTTGGATGTGGATGTGCCACCGACCCTGACAGAAAAGCTTCTGTCAGTTAAATAAGATCTAAACTATTCAAGTTCAACCATTCAAGTTCAAGTTCTTATACATGACAGTTTACTATGTTAACATATTCATTAGCACTAGATAACTAAGGACCTACAGTACAGGACAATCTAAATTTCTGACATAATAATGGTAACAGACTGGATGAAAAGTCAGGACAGAAACCACAGTACTTTAATATTTCACCATTATAGAGGCACTACCCAAAAAGTCAAGGGGCCACTGAATCTGGGCGTTATGTGTACAAAACTTCAGGTAATTAATCCAGTGGTTCAGATCAAAGTGGTCAATCAACCAACTGACAAAGACACATACCTGGACCTTAACAGAGCAACGTCATTAGCAGACTATGACTAGCCATTCAAATATTTAAAGAAAATACTTTCATATTTTCAGAGCAACTTCAAATATTTTCAGAGGATAAGCAAATGACCTTCACCAAGTTGCAGAGTACAGCCCAGTTTATCCTCCTGAATGATGTAAGATAGAAATGATGCAGTAACATCATTCAGTTTGCAAGTTTGAAGTAGAAACTATAACATTTTGCACAGGTTGAGAACTAGAAACTGGGATGAGTAATTCCTGATTGCAGTAATCAGACCAAAATACTTGTTCAATCAAAAATAATAAATGAATCCATAAACATACATACACACACACACACACACACACACACACACACACACACACACACACACACACACCTACACACACACACACACACACACACACTTGTTTGACTGCATCAAGCACTGAAATTTACTGTGTGCCTACATCCCCTGATAACACTGCAGTGTAAAATATGGCTTGTGCACTGGTTACAAAACACACCTCACCTCTGCATGCAGGCTTGTTTGCAAATAATGATCATAGAAAAAAGGTCGGGAAAACTGAACCTTTTGGGCCAGCTGCCAAATATGGCTACTGAATCCCATGCTGCACTCACTCACTCTACTTTTTTGCAGTGATGCATTGCTACTTGTTAAAGACTCTTGGTTTTATTAAAACAAGTATTCCCAGCATCTTACAAATTGTTGGCACCACCGGCTATTGTGAATGACCAACTGTACATTTCTATTTTCTGTTTCCAGAAGTTTCTGGGCTGCAAGAGAAGCGTGTTCACTTTCTATTAATTCCACTGTATTGAAATGAGCTGCAATTAAGTGCACTGACAGTTTAGTCCTTAATGAACAAAGCGGGCGAGTTTAGGAGTTAGACAGCTTCTATACTTTCAGTCTTATAACTTTCCTGTTTGATTAAGCTTATAGTTAAGGGTTGGGTCAGGTGATGTTGAATTACCCTTCATTTATGTTGCTGTAGGTTCAGGCTGCTGTCGGACTTCCTGTGATCCAGTGAGCATTTCTTTCCCATGCTCATTTTGCACTGCCGTTGCACTGATATGCTCCATTGCATGGCATTGACTTTTGTTTTCTCTCCCATATTCTGTGTTCTGTTCTCACCTCTTTATGCTCTTCTATTTTCTTCTTGCCTGCTTGCCATCATCACCAGACCTTAAGTAACAGGATTTCATTTGACTGTAACATTGAAGGGCTTTAATCAGTAATAATAAAATAAAATAAAATAATAATACAATTATTTTCCTTTCATACATAAAATCAAACAGCATTACACTAATGAACGACAGTAACTGACAAGTGCTGCAATTAAATATATAAATGAATAAATAAGCTGACTTTTGACAGCGCTGAGTATGCTACAGTCAGTCTCAACTGTTATAAAATTAGAAAAATACAACTGCTACAACAGCAACAGCAGATGCCACAATGTAATTAAATTATAGTAATGAACTGACAAATGTGCGCATTCCTAATTAATTTAGAGTCTCACCCATATCTGCCAAATTGTTCAGATGATTTCCCTTGGTGTAATATTGCTATTCATTTTGAAACAAATGGGTCCAGCAAGAATTTTGACAGTACAATTTGCATAAATTCATGAATGTAAATGTTCTTTCTTGGAAATCATGGATATCACGTCCTCCAGAATAGCTACTAAAGGGCCATTGATTTGATGAACTCACAGTTCAACCTAACAGGGGGTGGTGCATTAGGGCACACAGCATTGGCATTGCAGAACCATGATGCCATATATAATAAGGTTAACAAGATCACATAAATATGTTGGATGATTGTTCTTCATCCATGTGGCTTGTATCCTGAGCTACTTACAATTACTTTCTTACAATGCATAGCAGGGGAGTCAACACTTACATCTGCTCCCTCAAAGCCCTATAAACAGGTCAGAGCCTGTAAACAAGAAACCTGTTGCCAGGAACTGCTGAGCAATGTCCATTTGCTTCCTTGGGTAATCAGGATTGGAATGTGAGACCAAGCTCTTTTTAAAAGAGAGTGGACGGCCTTGATATTTGACTCAGGCCCGATCAATGCTGAAATATCAAACAGCCTGGAATATGTCTATGCCGCTATGGCGATCTATCAATGGCATAAAGTCCAACATTTGAGTCAAAGGTGGGATGCTTAAGATGACATCCTCGTTGTTAAGAATGGAAAGTTTCATATGACTCTTTATGACTAATACAATACTTAAGATCAAAAGTGAAACACACAATGTTGCAGAGGTTTTAATTGTTTTCATTTTAAAGTTTAAAGTGTGCATTAAACTTATGATGTGAATGTGTGACGTACTTATTTATATATTATCTTAATCAGTTATGCATACTGTAGTGGGCTCAGTTAGTATCTCTACATTTGAAAAGCAGCCTCTCTGAAGCTCAGCGTTCAAGAACCAAGCTTTTTATCTGCAATGGCATTCTGATTTATGGGCCGGAGCCGCTTCATTGATCATGAATGGAGGACTGACTTGATGCATTCCTTGAAATATGTCATATTATTGGAACTGCCATCACTTTAAAGCAATTCTATATCTAACTGTACATTGGCATGACATGAGAGATGGGGCAAGTGGATCTCTCAATTTTTTAAGCTTTGGGAAAGATTGATGCATATTCACCAACACAGCCAAAACTGTTATAGGACAGAAAAATAAGTTTTTTGATGCTGACAGCTACGTTTAACCCAGGCACTGTTTCCTGTTCTCGTTAAATGACATCATATTTTTGAAATAACGGTCCTAAAAATGATAAAAAAAAAAAAAAAAAAGATAAACACCCTAACAAAAGTGCTTCGCTACAATTATGCCCATTTATTCAACAGCCGAAGTGAAACATTTTAAAAAACACATTTTCTAAACCTAACAATGTGGTTTGGGTGTCAACAAACAATCACCCTAATACTCTGCAGTTTTATCACAGCTATTGCGAATTTGATTATTGCAAGGCCTTAATAAAGAAGCGAATTAAAAGGCTTTACAGAAAATAAAAACAATAGCAGTTTTATCCAATAAAACAAGTTTCTACACATTGTATTAGAAATACAAGAACCCTTTAGGCCAACTAAGAAAATGTTTAAAGATAAAATTTGGCTATTAGTTGCATGAAAGAAAACACAACACATTATGCGATCATTAATACAGCTTATTCAGGTATATATAGAAAACATGAGTTTGTTGTGTGCATGTTACCACAGTCATAATGTCTACACAACAATAATTTTAATAATAATGCATATCAACACAAGCCAATAATAATCATCATGTCTTCCAGTCAACCTGTTTCTCTCATGAGGGATCAAAAGAAAAGTCGACATCTTGTCGATAACAATGAGCAAGTTAATTTTGCAAAACTTTGTCTATTTTTGACTCTACAGTCTCAGCAATTAAGTAGGTGAGACAGCTTTCTTTATTTGGAGCATATAACTTCTCAAGAACTCATAAAAACTTGATTTCAAAGTATTTACTTGTCTAATGACACGATTAAGCAACTATAGGCACTCAATATTCCATATAATGATATTCTTAGACACAGCAGTGCTTTCTGTGTGAATTCAATTTTATGGCAAGTTATCCAACATAACAGAAGATGATGAAAGATACAAAAAAGATATACACAATGAAAAATATATATTTACTAATAAACAAAAGTGAAAGGTTTGACCTTTTAGAAATGTGGGTTTTGTGGTACTGGCTTCTGCAAAATTTAATCCATCCAGTGTTTGTTCAGATTTTTCTGAATCTGAGACTGGCTAAAGCATCGTTGTCATCCCTTGAACAAAAAGTTAGAAATCGATTCTCTTTAGGAATTAGAGCTGGCATTGGTGTGATTTAGTAGAATAAAACCTAAGAGGTGTTTTTTCGTCAATCTGCCTCCACAATGACCCAGCCAGCCTCCAGGTGGTGAAACAAGAGATGTTTACTGGATGTGAGAAGTCTGACTAGGGTAGCCAGTTTAAGCGCACTGGATTGAGCAAGTGAGTCAAAGGCTAGCAGAGGGGCCTGGGTTCAAATCTGCCCTCAGGCCATTAAGTGCATGCCTTCTTCCTGGTCTTTCTCTTAGCTACCCTGTCGTCCTTCCATTGTCAAAAAGTAAATCAATCAATAATAAATAAAAGCTAAAAAGTCAGAAAAATTAGAAAAGGCAAATTGCATAAAATGCTTTATCCAACAAGTAGGATTCTTATATAAAAAAAAAAAAACAGATTAGCCTAAGTGGTCATCTTTCTATTGTTGCACAACACTGCGCACGCTGCTTTTTAGATTGTATTGCTTGCTTTAAACATGAAACATGAATGGCCAATCATTTTAATGTCTGTTCAGCCTGATGTGAGGATTAAACTAATCCTTAATCTCATTATATGTGTTTGAAAATGAATGATGAATCCTCTATATCTAATCAAAAGATGAATGTGAATTACCAGCTGACAAACACAAATATATCCAATAATACAGGCAGCACATATTTATGCTAAAGAGCATACTTAACTAAGTTTAAGGAGAAACAACCTTTGCTAGTTCCCACACATATCTATAATATGTGTGGGATATAATGATATAATTCCACCAAAACCTTTGGATATTACTGTATATACAATGAATAACTAAAACCATGATTCCTTTTTGCTGATAATAAGCAAAACCATTCAAAAGAGTCAAAGCTGCTATTAACAAGAACAATGCACCCACAGATACTTCCATTTGCTCCCAAAGCAAAGGACAAGCACTATGTTAATGCAGTGTTAAGTCATGAAGACGAAGAATCACAACGATCTCTTTTCTCTGACAATAACAAACGGTGAAGACAAACCAGCATGTAAACCAGCTCCCAGTTAAATCCTGGAGCCCAAGAGAAAAGCACAAATGGGCTGATGGTGTGCATGGACAATGGGTGCAGAGCCAACAACAGGGACTAGTGAGTGCAGACTTTACTGATCATAATTTCTCAGGGGTGCTGTTCCCATTGTTCCCAAATGACACATTCTGCTGACCCTGACTGTGTGATGTTGGGTTTTTTTTTCTGCTGTATTGAGATGTGACAAAACAACAACAAAAAAAAACCCCATTATCATAACGCAACAACATTGGCCAGTTAGCTAAATATGTTATAGCTAAAACAATTCAAACTAATCAGCCACAAGCTATAAAAACACCCATGAATAAAAACACACGTTACAGATGAACTAGCAGGAGCTGACAGCACACAGAGAGGAACAGAGAAATACCCAAATACAGGTGCTACACAGTTCAGGTCGGTCAGGAGTCACTGGAATTTCTCATCTGCTGTACATGGTTGGTTATAACAGCTGAAGCTTTAGTTGAAACTTAAAACACATGTGTTCCAGTAACTGTTTCAGCAAAATATAGTTTATATAATAACGAAATAATCCATGTTACTGTATGTGGAATCAACCTGTCATGTTTTCTGCATTTTGTTTCTGCAAATGATGCCATTAACAATGGTGGGTAACATTGTTAACGCTGCAGCTTTAAAAAAAAACTCAAAAAAAACCAAAAAACCACAAAACACTTCTATTCTCCCGTGACTTGTTGAAGTAGGTTGAAAAGTTTATTTAAATATGTAAACAGCCTGGACAGAATGTGTAAAAAGTTTTCACACTTATTTGTTGACCAGGTTTTTCTGTGGCGCTGCTTATGTAGAGGCCAAACTTTTATAGGTTTAAGTTTCCAGGCTGCCTGTGTGCACAATACAGTGTGGAAAATAATCATTCTGCTCAATAGTCTCTTCACGTATAGGCCACTGTAGGATTCCCTTAGAGAGATGTGAATAATAAAAAAAACCCCACATATTCCATGATGACACTATTAATCTAAGGTGACAATCCCATCATATTCTTGGGAAAAACCAGCTGAATAATGTAGTGAGGGATGTATGCTAACATCAGCCAGCCTCGGGACTGATAAAACAGACATTTTTTTTTCTGCTGCCTTAAAAAAAAAATGTAGTGAGAGAAAACAAAATTGTTTGGGTGAGTTAAGTATGGAACGTTTAATTAACATGTTGTGATTTTCCCTGATCGTGCATAAAGTAAACACATTATCTTAGATTAGGCAATTTGACTCAGGGATTATTTGCATCTCAGAGGCTGAGCATTTTTCATTGATATTTAAAACCCCCAAAGAATTCAAGTATTTTCATGCAAATAATAACACAGTGCAGCGCACAAAAAATGAATGCCCTGCTTCTATGGTGTAATGAGGATAAGCACAAAGCGATTTACAACAAGAACAGATGTAATTATGCTGACCGTTCATCTCAACAATATACTGTAATTGGTGTCTTTATTTGCACATCAAACACTAAAACATGTACTCCACTTCTGAAGAAAAAAAAATAGAATTATCACACACACTAGTCTAATTAGATGCAAGTAGACAGTGAGGTACAGGCTGTTGCGGGCCACTTTCAATCTGATTAACAAAGACTTTTGGTGCCTGGACAGAAGAGAGTTTATAATAAATTGAACCAAATTAAAAACAGCTTGTTAGGCACAAAATATACAGAAATATATAAGTGTATTACTGAGGTATTCGTTGTGTACTGCATGGAGTGTGTAAGTGAGGCTCACTGAATGCCCTCCCCTCCTGTTTTGCTCTCTAATCCACAAGGAACAGGTGTTGTGCACTAATCCGGGCCTTTTAGCTACGCTCTAATTATATGTTGATGACCTAGCAATCATGACAACTGGCCGTGATCATAGAACTGAGACCAATCTTTGTTTGTGTCTGTGTATGTGCACACGTCTAACACAGAACAGGGGACATAGCCTTTATATTGACTCCTTAATCAAACATCTACAGAAAATCATTTTCAAAAATACATAAATGTTCACAGACTATAACGTTACTACAACAAGCTATATGCACTCATTTCACTAATGCCCACATGCATGTGAACAGAAGCCAGCAGGACTCCTTTTGTTTGAGCAACAGATGTACAGCTCCACAAAAACAAATTGGCCACTTAGGTGTCTCGGCCCTAGTTTGTCCAGATGTTTCCTCTTCTGCTAAATTGCACTTATTAAGCATAAAACAAATACCCAAGATCCTGCTATGTAGAATAAGAGCTATCCCTTGAGTGGCTTTGGGTTTTTAGACACTTTACTAAAAAATTCTAATGTTAAATGTCTGCGATTGCGAGTGAGGAATAGACTAATACTAAACAAGCACCAAGACAAAAAACAACCCTGCAGTCCAGATTTAGGGTTAGTTTAAAGGTTGCATTAAGTGAATGTACTGTAGAGGGTAGTCAGCTACTGCGTACACTAAACCTAATAACTGGTTGTGGCAGAAAGAGCTGCATTTGTGGTAACTGGCAGGAATTATGGCAAGTCGTCCGGGTCCTGACGGAGCAAAGCAGCCCCCAGACCATCACAGTACCACCACCATGTTTGATTGACATGTTTGCTCTGACGTAAGGTTTACATCAGATATAACAGAGCTCAAAAAAATCCGCTTTTGTCTCTTTAGTCCACAGAATATTTTCACAAAGGTTTTTTTGATCATCAAGATATTTTCTGGCAAATTTGAGATGAGTCCTCGAGACTCCCTGGATGAGTCGTCTAGTACTGTTGCTGTATTTTTCCTAGGAAGTCCACTGTGATTCACTGGACTCCCAAAGCCTGAGAATTGGACTTGCCAGACTGACTGACGTCAATAACTTTGCTTCTCACATGTTCTTGAGTTGCTTTAGATCGTGGCATGATATATCCTTTGTTGAAATCTTTTATCTTTTACTGTTTCTCTGCATAGGTAGGCTTGGATAGCTTTGTTTCCCACCTTAATAAATAAAATCATCATTTAAAAACTGCATTTTCTATTTACTCAGTCACCTTTGTGTAATATTAAAATGTATTTGTATATGACAAATATACAAAAGAGAAGACAGAAATCAGGAGGAAAATGCTTTTTTCTGCACCCTTGCATCTGGTGAATTTCAAAACTAAGAAGAGGTTAAATTCTTATCAGTCTTTTAGGTTTGAACTTCTCTGTTCTGAAATGTACTGCTAAGCCAGATGGTTTGCAGTCGGTTTTACTAGACTCAGGTAATATACTGTAAAATCTGTCAATAATCTCTCTATCACTTTGTGCCTGTTTTTCTTAGGTATAGAATGGATTTCACAGCAGTAGTATGGTAGTGCATATATTCCTTTATAATGAAAAAAGGTGGAATAACAAGTATTTGACTACATAAATGAGCCTTTATGCCCAACTAAGTGTGCGTGGAATATAAAATGAAACTGAAGTCTGGAGAAAACTGATTTAACAAAAGCATGCTCTGCACAACAACAATCATAATGCTATTATGAAAAGCACATTATAATCTTATTTGTTTGCTTTTTTCATCGTATTTGTGAATTTAATGACAGCCCCTGCCAAAATATAGCACCATTCTGCATCTGAATAGCAGTAGTTTGATTTATCTTCTTGTCACTTAAGTGATGAAACCATAAGTAACTCTTTTTTGTTTTCCATTTATACTGTTGAAATGCAAGCATAACAATTATATTTCCTGAGTACTGATCTCAAAGGCAGCTCCAGCATTGCAGGGACAGTTTCAGTTCAGGGCAATAGTGGAACGCAGGATCTCATCTTTCTCTTGGGATCAATAGGTTTTCAACACACTTGGAGCAAGACTTACAAATTATACCTGTGCAATTTGTACAGGGTGGCGCTGAAAGTCCCACACATCAATTTGCTCCCTTCCAGACAGCTACTATTGTTTGAGTCCAGTCACATTCAGGACTAAAAGGTGTTTGAAGATTTGTCTTAGTGAAGCAAAAGAAAGTGTTACATGCCTCTGGGTGTTTCACCAGACACCTACCCCATTGTTGGGCAAACCTTAGACAGATGTTACCGCCTTCCAGGTGCAATTAATTGAATAAAATTACATTTCTTTTTCAGCTACAACCAAATGTGGCTCAATTTTAATTGAAAAAACTGATCCCTAATCTGAAGTATCTTTAGTCATTGTGTCATAAAAAGAAAAAGAAAAGAAATAAGTCGACATAAAGAAAGGGAAAGCCTTGAAACAGACTAACTATGCAACATGTTGATATAAAGGAATGAAGCAACTTGAGAGGATGATTGAACTAATGACAACCCTGGTGGAGAGACACAGTCTGAGGGATTGAGTTCACTTTAAGGAGTGAAATTAATGAGTCCTTGGTGGCTGAGAAAAACACACACGTAGGCTGGATCTCATTAATTGTTTAAACATAACACATTTAACACTTACTAAAAAATGCCTACAAGCCCTTTGAATACCAGAAAACCAGAATACTCCTGGTATTTTACACACGTGGAAACCCTTCGCCACTCAGCACTCACTGAAGTAGTCATCACGGATGAGCTGAGAGACCTTTAAAAAGACATTCAGCAATGACACATATTGTGTTTGCCATTTGTTCAGCTCTCTCAGATCTTTTAATTCCATGTCAAGGTTACGCTGTGCTAGTTATCGTGTGTCTTAAAACCCAACACATGTTTTTGTTGCTGCAAGTGCTTTTTATGCAGTTTTTGCAAAGCTATATGTGGAAGGAAACTGTGACCTAGCACAAGCTGATGGCATAAGATGTAAGTACAACTCCTCCGGTTTCATATGCAAAAAAAATTATTGCGCTAGCTCACGTGGTTGCAGAGCTACCGGGATTTAAAAATAGTTACGCAAAACAGAGCGTGCCCGCTCCGACCGGTTTTAAAGGGTTAAATATAATTAAAGCAGAAATAAAGAGGTAAAAGTGTATCTATAACAACAAAAAGTGAAAGAAAACCAGGCAATTATTTAGACTTAATAACATCTACATGTAGTTGATCAGCTAATATTAGTACTCTTTGTATTGAATAATTACAGTAGGTTAGCTCATTCAGCAACATATACAGACAAAATTAACCATAACTTGGTGTTTTCCCAGCAACATATGGTGTCTATCCCGATATACTAGGAAGTAAACTCCTCAGTCTCTCTCTCTCTCTCTCTTAACAGTATGGCAGCACAGAAGTAATAGTGCCAGATGCACCTGTGGAATTTCTGTCATTTAGTGTATCCTAACCCTCGTCCTGTCAACTGGCTAATTCAGTTTGTTCCTAATTATGTCACGTTTTAAAGTTTGCCTTCATTGGTCCGTTGCAAAAAATATTTTGGCGTCCCACGGGACGAAAAAAACAAAAGTAAAACCAAAAATAAAAGGAAAAATATATATGCAATTACTGTTTACCAAAACCTTTTGGGTCAAACATTAAATTATACAGTATCAATGAAAATAAGATAACAGTATCAATGACACTTCAGTCATTTTGAAGGGAAAAGCCTCTATTATTATCTACATGGGCAAATTCCCAGACTGGAACATTAGAGACATCGCTGTTTTTACCTGAAAGAGTGGAGACATTTCCAGATTGTGCCACACATGAAACGGGAACTAGAGTTCCTACATCTCAAGCCCCAATCCAAGCAGCAATAACCCTCCTGGGAGTGAGGAAAACACTATCTGCTGATGTGACTGCCCAATGATCGGCTGGAAAATCTACTCAAAAAAGATGTTACCTTTGGTCCCGAAAACAAAGGTGGGAGGTAGAAAGTGTTTGCTTCTCCTGTCACATTACAACATGCCGTGAGCATAGCACGTATAGTGCATATAGTGTGTCTTTAGCTTTTTGTTGCTTTTTGTTGTTTCAGGTAAAGGCAAGTCACATTGTCAGGCACAAGTCAGACTCATTCTTATTGGGTGCCAGTCTCCACCAGGGCTGCCCTTTGTCAAAGATTTTAGTCATAATATTTATGGACAGAACTTTTAGGTGCCGCCTAAAAATTTGACAATGTCAAATTTGAGGATCTCAGAATCTCATCTCTGCTTTTTGCAGCTTGTACTGGGATGGTGTCTGGAATAAGAATTAGCAACTCCAAGTTTGAGGCCATGGTTCTCAGCCTGGTCAGGTCGGGAAAAAGTTGCTGCCCCAGGTGAAGGAGTTTATGTCAGGGTGCTGTTTATGTCAGGGTGCTGTTCATGAGTGAGGGAAGAATGGAGGTTAAAGACAGATTGGAGCAACGTCTGCTGTAATATGGACACTGTACACTGTCTGTTGTGGTGAATACACAGCTGGACGTGAAAGTGAAGGTGTCAATTTACCGGTCTAGCTTTGTACCTACCCTCTCCTATGACCACGAGCTGTGGGTAGTGACCAGAATAATAAGACTGAAGATACATACAGAAATAAACTTCCTCCAAAATGTATTGGGCTCTCCTTCAGACAGCGTGAGGAGCATGGTCGTTCAGGAGGGTCATAGTCTTCTAGGTGAGGAGTTCTGGGCATGTCCTGGAGGAGGCCCCAGGGATGACCCGGCACATGCTGGAGATATTATATCTCTGCACTGGTTGATTTTGTGCTCATTTTAGTTATCTTAGAATGGGGTGAAATTCAATTCAATGTTATTTATATAGCACCAAATCACAACAACAGTTGCTTCAAGGCAGTTTATATTGCAAGGTAAAGAACCTGCGATATTACAGACAATTGCTGATTTCATCATAAAAATATGTTTACTTGAAATTACTGAAAAATTAAGCGATGCCAAAAATCAAACAACAGTAAATAAGCTTTTAAGTAATAACGTGGAGCATACTTTATATATAGGTATAGATTTTCTTTTGAAAAAATACACAAATTAACAGTAACTTGCAATAAAATAAAAATAAAAATCTTTACATGACAATCAAATAAGTAACAACTTGAAGTGTCTGTGGAGGATTTTTACTTTGATTGTGTTGGTGCCTGTCAGCACTGATCAAAATGCAACTACTTATCAGAGTTCAGACTGGATCTACCTTAGCAGCACACTGCATTTGATTTTACTAGATTGACTTCCCTTTATGAAAGCCCTTCAGTAACACTCATTTATGATTTCCTAAACCACGTAAACTGCTCGATAAACAGGGGGGTTAACGGGATATTCACACGCTTCAGGCAACAGTTGATACAAATCGTGAATTTACAGAGCCAAGTTCAGAGAGAGCATACTTATTTATGGATACTCCGATTCCTCGCTGCTGTTGCAGGAAGCTCCCTCTCTACTCGATTCTTTTCTCTGTCCACATATGCAGCTGCCCCTAAACAATGAGATAGAAATCTCTCCAATCTGATTAAATGCTTTTGGATTAAGCTCATGGGCTGAATAAGCAAAGGAGCCTATAGAAAACAAGCTTGCCAATTGTGATCGACTCATGGAGTGAGTGAGACTTTATGTGTTGCGCCTGGCACCTGTCAGTGGATCTGCAGAAGCAACAGCTCAGATAAATTAAACATGTTATGCTTCATTTGGGCAACTGTGCTGCTATCCCCTCCTGAGTTATCTCCTTTTTCTAAAATAAGAACCTCCAAGAACAAAAAATAAGAAAAAAAAAAAAAGCAAACCGAAATGAAAAAGGACAAGAAAATGTACTTCTTTCACAACGTCCATACCAAGTACTATCCTCTTAGCTGAGTCAAATATAAATCTTCACAGACAATCAATAAATGAACAACTCCTGATACAGTGCTTTGACAGTTGCAAATGTTATTATGTTTCTGAGCAGCACACCTCCTCCACAGGGAACCGTATACTTTCTTGGCTCTTCTGCCTCAGATCAAATTTGTTCTTCTGAGAAGACAGGTGGAAGAGGATTATATATTTATTTGTTTGTCTATCTTTTCTGACCCTGACCAAACAAAGCCAGACAGAAGAGTGATTATGTTGTTTGCTTTCCCATTCACACACATGAATGAATGTAAAGGCAAATGCTCCGAAGAGATGGGATCTTATTATGTGCCATTTGTATGGTTTCTGTGTGACAGAAGAGAAGAAATGAAACACATTTAGATGGATAATTGCTTTGGTCAATAACGGCAGGTTTCCTGTTTTACATTCCATTATGGTGAGGATGGGCTCTGCCTGTTTCATCACAGAGAGATAAATAAAAGGATGGTGGAGCCAGAAGAGACCCATATCCCAGGTAAATGAGAGCTTTATGAGGAAGATTAGTGCAAATCCCTCACACAGTGCATAGGCACATGTGGGGCAAGAGAGGCTTTCAGATACAGGCTTGGCTACCTCCATCTCACAAATTCCCCAAGCAATCGATCAAAGCCCCAAATCACAGCTGCATGCACACACACACACACGCACAGAGGAAGGAGTAGGTGAGACACTATGACGGCCTGAATTGTTTTTTTATTGCACTGATGAACAGGTGACCTGATCTGACACAGAGAGTCATTTGTACTCTCGGGATACAAATATTCACATAATGTGAATGCATTTATGAACATATGATTCCTCTCTGTAAGATACACAGGCAATAAAAAACAAACAAAAACAAAAAAAACAAAAACAGTGCCCAGAGTGCATACAGTGTACTCTGTAAGTGGAGCATCTGTGAAATTGTATTTTGACTGTATAAATAAGCTCTGGATGCCATCTGTACTGAGAGCAGCTCATTAAACTCTGTTAACCTGCAGTACTAATATCTGCAGGGAGAGATGAGTGAGACAAAGACACACCTGCTCCATTTAGGGAAAAGCATTTCTCATCCCCTCAGTGAACATATAGCACCTCCCAAGTAACAGTTGTCACATGCAGGCACATATTTACATGTAAAGACATACTCATCAGCAAAATCCAGACGGCAAACACTCACAAAAAAACAGAGACTGCTATAACGTAGAAACAGTTAATGGAGAGGCCAGAGAGAAGATGAAGGGAGAAAAGAAGGGGAGGAGCTGAACAGTTTCACCTGACCCACTCAAACGCTGCATGTCTGATCTATGGTTCAGTGATTTGTGTACTGCTGAAGCACAACCATACCAAATACAACCTGCGCAGGGAGCAGACAACTCATTAATGGAGCCCCACATCACGTCTGTATGCCAAACACCATCTGTATTCATTCAGATGCACACACACAGGCATATTTCTGATTCACCCTGGGAGAACAGTACCAATGTACACATCAAAAACGCAGGGAACTGATCTTTAATTTAAAGCACAATCAAAATTATGACATCTTAGACATAACATCTCTTATAACCAACTATCTGTATCAAGTGCCATCAACTGTGGCTGTAGCTCATGTGGTAGAGCAGGCCACCTACTAACTGGAAAGTTGGCAGTTCGATCTCAGTCTGCTCCGGTCTATGTGCCAAATGTCCTTGGGAAAGCTACTAACCCTGCATTCATACTCCGATGCATCCATCAAAGTATGAATGTGTGTGTGAATTTTAGATAGGAAGTGCTTGGGTCAATGTACAAGTTGTGTAAAGCACTGAGTCCTCAGATTGAGTAGAAAAGAACTATATAAGAACCATTTACCATAAACTACAAGTCCACACTAGATGAAAAATTATATTATAATAAAAGCACTTTGGCATAGAAAATAGTGCTTGAGTGTATGAGTGTATGACTGGCTGAATGAGGCTTATTTAGCTTGCGCTATATAAGTACCAATCTATGTATTCATGACAAAAAACACTCTGTACCAAATCCCAACAGTGCAATACACAACGTTTAAGTGCAGTAGCAATTACCATACATTGGAATACATTGTGACGTGGGAACACAGACAGAAACATAGGCGTGAAACTGGCACGTACCATTTGGGCTCTCCTCGTCAACGGTGACTATGGTTGCAGGGGGACCAGGCCGGGACAGCTTACACTCTGCATATGCAAGAAAAAAAAAAAATTAAAAACTATGTCTGCATATGATATTCATTTAATTCTGGTTACATCACCAGAATGACACAATGATAACAAACAATAGTGAACACCTAAGAGATAGCAGTCTTACCAAACTGGGAATATAATCATTTCATATATACACTGCTCAAAAAAACAAACAAACAAACAAAAAAAACATTCAAGGAACACTTAATCAGTTTAATTTACTTCATCATCACCAGTTTGTGAATGTGTGTATGAATGGGTGGATGACTGGATGTGTAAAGCGCTTTGGGGTCCTTAAGAACTATTAAAAGCGCTATACAAATACAGGCCATTTACCATTTACCATCATCAACTCAATCAGTTAACTTAATCAGTTAAGTAGCAGAGGGGGTTGTTAATCAGTTTCAGCAGCTTTAGTGTTAATGACATTAGCAACAGGTGCACTAGAGGGGCAACAGTGAGAGAAACCCCAAAATGGGAATGGTTTTAAAGGGGGAGGCATTTTCCCCTCCTCATCTTTTAACTGTATTTTAACTAATTTTCAATTTGGCTAGGGTCAGTGTCACTACTGTTAGCATGAGGCAATACCTGGACCCTTGCACAGGTAGTCCAACTCCAACAAGAGATTCTAAGAGACAGGAGAGGTGGACAGGCCCTAGAAGGTCCTTAACCCATCTGCATGACCAGTATCTGCTCCTTTGCAGAGGATGAGCACTACAAAATTAGCACTCCAGCAGGCCACTGGTATGATTGTCTGAGGGCTGGTCTGAGGGCCTCACATCCTCTAGTGAGTGCTGTGCGCAAACCCTGCAGTTCTATATAGAATAGGGGGACATGTTTAAGTTAATCCAATTAAATTTTGACAGAACACCGTTTTTTTCACTTTTTCAGCCCTGTGAGGTTGATAAGTTTCATGACAGCACACATTACCCAGTGCATATCAGTACAGATATCCAGCATGATTTGTTTTGCCTACTGTAATCTGATGTGTTTTCAAAGTGTTCCTTAAACTTTTTTTGAGCAGTGTATTATATTTTCAAATAATGTCTAAAGATTTATATTTCATGAAGAAAAATGAATGCTGAAATTACGGTGGTATCATCACTCCTAGTGACAGCACTACATTTACATGTACAGTAGTCACAGTAGTAATCATAAATAAAGTGCTCATATATGGTATGTCACAGAATTATGCTAAAATTGCAAATTAATTGATAAAAAAAAACCTGACACTGTTCATATTTCGCAGCTGTAAGGAAATGAATGTCAACATTTTCTCTCAGTGTCACACAGATGCTGTCATGCTGATGTATCATTTTACAACAGGTGGCATCAATGACTGCTGCCACAGAACCATCAGCAGCAATGGACTGTGCGATAGTGACACCAGACAAGCAGGGTGGTGAAAGCATGTGGCGACATCATAAGCAGAGCACTGACGAGAATGGCTTCACAGATGGAGGTCACAGCAGCTAGATGGTACGAGCACATGGGACACAGGTAATGGCAGCTTGACAGACAACGGCAGATGGGGCAGCAGGAGAGGTGGAGACAGGAGAAAGGAAAACGTCTAGCCCAGATGAATAGGTGCTGCAAGGCAACGCTCTCCACAGCCAATGTAAGGAAAGCTCAGGATTAAATGTCATTCATAGAAGAGGTAGAGAGAAATGGCAAAAAGGGAGAATATGGGAATGTTAAAATACAAAAGGAAAACAGACAACAGATGATTGCCCTCTTACCCTCATAGTGCCAGTCTGAAGGAGTCAGAGGTTAGTGTAACCAGAGGGAAGCAGAGCAGAAGCATGAGAGGAAAACAAGCATGAAACTGTTAACAGCTCTGATTTTAGGAAGAAAGAGAAAAAAATATCATCATAAAATAGGAAGAGATATTAGAAAACAGGGCTGAAGAGAGGCAGTTTAATGGAATATAAACTCAAGAGACCTCTCAAAATTGTGGGTGTTAGCAAACCCCACACAGTTTTTGGAGAAATGGCCAGTCAATCTATCTTTCTGCCAGCAGCTGACTGTTTTGAGAAATGTTGTATGCAGGAAAAATGAAATCAAGTTAAAGTTGAAATTCTGTGCTTGTGAAAGAGAAAAAGAATGTGGAAGGTCAGCAGAAGCCTTTTACTAGTTACTCAAAACATCCTTCTATCCTTCTTTTAAATGGCCTCCATCTTGTTATTTATTGAATCTTATGCAGCTTGCTTTCAGGTGGTGTCGTCTGACATTACATGTAATCAGAGATGGAGATAATGACACCACATCAACAGTCAGCACTCTAGTGTTTCACACCCACCTTCTGCTTGACTTCAGTTGTGCAACTATGCACCTGTTGCCAGGATAGTTTTCTTATTAAATATGCATACCCATGAGCCTTTACTAATGTAGTGGTTTGAAAGTGCATATTAATCAGTGATAAAAACCTGAATGTGATGTTGTTGCATTTAAAAATAAAATTATCGCCATTTGCAAACTGTAGATACACACAATAATTAGCAATTAAATAGCAATGAAAACCTGAGGCTAGAAGAGGGGATATTTTATGCAAATAGCCGCATTTTCAGTTTCTTGTTCTCTCTAATCTAAATTTTATTAACGTTTTATCTGGGGCTAGAATTTGCATCCATATAAAACATCTTTGCTTTGGTCCTTTACTGTCAAAGTGAAGATCTATTGTCAGTAAGAGACTATGTTAAAAGGCATAGACTACATTTTCTAATCTAAAATTCCTCACAGTTATTAAACCGTCCCCATGTTGCACAGCTAATTCACGAGATGTACTGACGTGTAAATTTTAAAGTTCCATGAGTTTATAGCAATTAGGAAACCTGCACCTTTCGGCTGAAAAAATAGGATTTCCTTTAATAGCGACAAAATGAACAGAGCAACTGGGTCACACCACGCAATCTGAGACATAAACAACAAGCAACATCAAAATCAGTATGCAAATCTGCTCTGAGAGAATATACTCTGTGTGAAGTAGAAGTAGAAGAGTGTGACCGCGTGCATGCGTGTGTATGCATGTGTATGCATGTGTGTGCAAGCGCGCATAATAAAAGTTACTTGCACTCATTTTGAGAAGCTCTTTAAGGGATCACAGGCAGTCTGTTTTGTTAGTTTTGCATATGTGTGTTAGAGCAGTGTTTAGCCGGGCGCACGGTCGTGTGAGCGCGCGTGTGTGTGTGTGTGTAGCTTTAAGTGGTAGTTGCGGCAGTGGGAGAGAAAAGATGTGAAGAGTCTGGTTTGAAGACAAAAGGCAGAACCAAGCAGAGATAAAGAATAGCACCTCCATTTGCAGTGATAACTTTCCTATGTTGCGATCAAAGCACAACCGTAATGCAGCACTCAAATGGATACGAATACAAACACTCACAAACCCATAGAAGCAAAATGTGCTCACTGTCGTGTTCACTACAAAATGGAAATGATCCCAACTTCTTGCCACATTTACACCTTTTAGCAGCGGGTGATATTTTCTAATGACGCTTTACTTCAGGCTTTCCTCCCATCGAAAAATCCTCCCAGCATAATGAAAGAATATAAAAGACATTTTCTGGCCAATTCACTTTACTGTGGCTCTTTGGATTTGTATAAGAATATGCTAAAAGGCATCACCAAAAATCCCCAGTCTGTGCTTTCCTGCGGCATTCAAAATAATAATGCAGGGTAAAATGGGCAGACCATAACAAACACAAATACAGAAAATAAGTAAACACCATCAGAAAACGACTTATGCATTCATCTAACAATCTGACCTGCCCCATCCTAAAAGTAGAGAATAGAAAAGATTTTTTTTTGCGTGTGTGTGCAGAAGGAAGTCTGTTTTACACTGCAAGGAAAGGGCAAGTTTTATGCAATACTATGGAGAAAAAAAAAGAGAGGATGGTATAGAGGAGCGACATGACGCTACACATATGTGACGTGTACAGCTATAGGGAAGAAAACAGATAAGGATCAAAGTGTAAATATTCTGCGAGCCGTGAATGTTGTGTCTATCTTATGAAGACCATTCAAGCAATAAAAATAGGAAACAATTCAAAAGCAAAACAGAGCAGAAAAAGTTGGAGCAAACGATACAGTTGATTGCAAAGCTGAAAAAGAGCGATAGGCAGCAGCATAAGATCTGATATCTGAAGTCAGTTAACACTCTTAGGCAGTCTTTGTGTATTTTTAACCAGATTTAATAATAGAAAGCCTATGCCTCCTATAACACTTATTTTTGGGTACAATGTCGTGGTTGCAATTCAAAAAGGCTGGTGATTTGGTATGCGCCAATATCAAAGCAGCACACACATTGATATGAGCTGTAGGCAACGGTCAATACAAATCGAAAGTGAATGAGGAAGTCAGTGATGTAGTGTCATACGTCAGTAGATGAAAGAACTGGTTTTTTTTAGCTCTACTTCACTTCTCTATGTACAGGTAAAGTAAAGAAAGTGGGATATTTCACACCATCAGGAATAGTTGTGAGAAAATTTCAAGAGAATGTGCAGTAACGATGTCATGCTGTATGCACAACCACACATGCTGGCTTGGAAATTTCATGTGTAAAGATTGTGTGAAAACAGCATACTCCACTTCATTCACTTGATTTGTGGTGTAGATATTGTAAAGAAAGACTGAAAAGTGCTTTAAGCAGCACTGAATAATGCAATCAGAATCAGCTTAAGCTCCCCAGATGGACAAAGTGCAGACATATTTGTTCCCACCTCTCATGCTGTGTTGAAAAATTTTATGTACAAAAGGCATAATGGCCTACGCTGAAGCTACACCAAGAGACACAAAGTATTAATTTGGTTTCTAAAGTTAATTCACAGGTTTGGCTGGTTGACATACCGATGTAGCACTGCAAATTTTTATTTCGATGGAAGAACTGTACATTTTAATTTGTGTTATTGCTCTCGTCTATTAACTCTCGTTTATTAACAGGTAACAGTAAGAGGTTACATCAGTAAATCTAATAAGAAAAAAATCATGACTCAAAAATCTGCTTTCCAAATGAAATGATTATTGGGTGGCTATGGAGTTTTAAGATTCATAAAGATGAGACAAATGCAGCAAACAGCATTCAATCACTAAAGGAAACTGGGGCACTGTACACTTCAGAAGTGTAATCCACAGACAATCAAAATCTTCTAATTTTGACCTTGGGGTAATTTGCTCTCACCTAAAGAGATCTTCTCACTAATCAACCTAACAATGTTGACTCAAAGCCGTAAAACTTCAATTACGAAATGATTACTGCTCGTCTTACAGAAAGTCAGTTGGAAAAAAATGATTGCAAGCAAGCCTCAATCAACTTGCAAAATGCTTGAAATTGAACAAAACAAGTCCTTTCCCAGCTAGAAGATAACATTTAACAAAGTAGCAGAGAGTTGAGAATTCTTATGACAATGTAAATGAAAACATTAAGTGCTTTGAGCCTGACATTTTTGTATTTTAAAACCAGGACCACCAGCACTTTAAATCACCTAGATTTTAATGCCATCCTGCAACAGCAGCAGTGAGAGCAAAGAAGTCATTTTTTAAATAACTATTTTTTGTAAGCTTTGACAGAAATCAATGTTCAACATTAGGTTTTAGAGCTTTTAGTTTTACAATTGTTTTATGTTGTTTTGATTACATATCATAAAGGTAAAAAAATAATAAAAGTCACAGCAAGACTACTGCTGTAAAAGAAGAATGTTATGGGAAAGTGGATGTAATTTTTGGACAGGGCACCAATTTGTCAAGAGACAACCATCCGTGTTTAAATCCACACCTATAGTTAATTTAGAATCACCACTGAGATTGGTGGTAGACCGGGGGACAACCGCATAGTCATGGGGGAAACATGCAGACTGTAACCAGAAAGGCCTTGAACTCAGGGCCTTCTTGCTGTGAGGCGACAATGCTCACCACTGCACCACCCTACTATTTTTTTTTGTAGAAGAGTTCAAGTTTGTCTTCTCATGCACATCTGCCTCCTCTACACTGGACTTGCAGCCTCTCTCTCATTGAGTGTCCACACTGCCCCGCCCCAGTTTGCAGCCACATTTCACTCTTTATTTGCTTGGATTAGTACACTACACTGGGCTCTCTGCTCAGTTCAGCTATGGTTCCCCCGCTAGCAACCTGCCTGGTTCTCTACTCGACCTGTCACACACTCTGCCCTGCACTTCACTGTCACAACATCCCATCAGCGACCCCTTTAACCCCCTCAGTAATTATTTAAATCTAGCTACAATCCCCTATATATTCACTTATCAGCTCTGGCTTATGTTATAGCAGTCTTTAAACCAAGATATGTGTAAACAATATCTGTTACTAGGCAACCAGGTATGCTGCAAATGCTGAGCATAGTATTTTATACAGATTTCAATAAGAGTCATAAAAGACTCCAAAAAGACAGTTACAGATATAAGTGGTAACCCCCCCACCTCCCAAAATTCACTATATGATAAATAAAGGCATGCTATGAAAAGTCATGAAATATGAGATTATAGGTTTTATCTGAACAAACACCATCTGCTTAACTTTTCAGGATTTTTAAATAGTCATAATGGTTAAATAAATCAAAGTTAAAATTCATGATGGCACACCGGATTATTTAGGGCTTGTTAAGGGAATCTCTGCACTCCTCGTACTACAAGTAGATAATACTAGACTACATACTACATAGTATATACGTAGTATGTTTTTCTCTTGTACACATTTCTTTCAGTGTTATTTTAATAATCAGACAGTCTTCTGACAATCTTTTAAGCAATTCAAGCCTTTTTAAGGCAGCTTACTACATTGCTGGAGCACCATACCTATAATGATATGAATTTTGCTCACTGACATATAGTTTCAGAAGGCATTTTTTACCTGCCACCCCTTCAACAGCCTGTGCTTTCCCGTGGCTTCATCTCCAAATGCAGCTTTTTAGCAACCAATAAATCAAACTGCTGCTCCAAGGGAGTGGATATCTCAGAAAACGGACTTTAAAGGACAACTAACCTAACAAGCATGTGGTCCAGGAGGGCCGTGCTGTCTCAAACAATACCGTAGACATTTGCAACAAACCTACAAAGGATAAGAAGTATCTTATTTAAATAACTAAGAAATGCAAATGATTTCACAAACTGGAGTGAACTGTATTTGCCCTCTCTAGATGTTGGCACTCATTAAAAACTGTCAGAATAAGCATGGGATCAAAAAAGGGACGGGTGGGGGGTCGGGGGTGGGGATGAGAAAGGGCAAAAGCAAAGGAGAGGAAAGTTGGAACTCATCTCTCATCCTGTAGATGGATGGCAAACAGCCAACTCAACACAAAGCTTCTCTTATCATAAAATGACTTGTACCATATGTCCGTACATAATCATGAACGCTTCCCCACTTTCATATAAATATCAGGCTCTGTGTGATGATAAGGAAATGTCTAACACAGCCTATGGAAAGTTATTCTGACAGGAAAATGTTGATGACATAATTTCTTGTATTCCCCCCCCTCCCCTCTCTCATCTTTCAGACACAACACCAGTAGGCTCTCTGAGGGAGGAATGTCGGCTGATCTCCGGTTTGACCAAAATCTATTTAGAAAAACTTCAAGGTTGGAGGTTAGAGTCATGACTAATCCCTGGGGTGGCACAGAACCCAGGGCAGGGATGAGTAGAGACAGAGCAAACATGGACACGGTTTTAATTTCCCAGTTGGATTGGCAGAGTTTATTTTGCACAGATCCATGTCCAGTGGGGAATTCTGAAACAGGTCCAGTTGGGCTTCGAAAAAGATGGTCAGAGGGCAGAGGGCAGCTATCCAGTTCTGGCTGCATATGCAGATGAGAATTCTGTGTTATATCAATTAGGGTTAAGGGCAGTTGTCCACAAAGGCTCGCTATCAAAGCCTAAATTGGCTCTTGATGCTAAACGGTAATCTATAAGATCAATTAATATTTTACAATCAATGCCTTGATTCAAGTTATGTGCTGTTATATTTGTTAATAGTCAAATAGTCTCTCAAAGCCCTGAGTTTAAAACCAACATTTAGCTTTAAAAACACACATCAGTTGGAACAATATAAAGCTTTACACCACTGCATGATGCACTGTCTTCAGGTAGATATGCTTCATTTTACATACAGAAAATTCTGACTTGCCATCTGCTCTTCAGTGCAGTTTTTAATGAGCAAACACCATCAGTGGGAAACTGATTTCAGATGTATTCACTAATGCTCTTTGCATGGTTGTCTTGCTTTTTCACGCATATATACTCCAGTTCAACAAGTCTTTACAGTGAAGCTCAACATATTTTTCATGCTGTTTTTATTATAACTACGTGGTGTCATTTAGAGCAACTGCAGACTTTTATTTCCTGAAGCTTCTTTTTTCTAATCATGCATTATGCAAACGAATGGGGTGTGGTTGTAGTTCGGGCAGTGTCTCTGTGCGAATTTGGCACAGCAGTGCGTCCCAGATTGCATTTCACACCAACCAACAGCAGCGGCAGAAAATAAAACTAACAGTTCTAAAGATTTATTTCCCAGACATATTTATTTATGTGTTTACTCATGTAATTAATATTTATTCATGTATTTAAGGATTACAAAACAACCGTTGAGAATCTGTGAATCCAGGGTCCTGTGTGCTCCATATACATTTATCCTTTCACTATTGTCATACATGAGAGGGGGAAAAAAGGGACACATACACACACGCACACATGCACACACACACACACACACACACACACACACACACACACACACACGCACAGCTAAGTTTATAGTATGTTGAGACAGACTGTGCTATTTGCATTGTTCCTATTCTGGTTTGAAGGAGTGCAATCACTGTCAATCTCAATTTCAGTCTCTTTTTTTCCTTAAAAATCATTAGTGGTGTGTCTCTGTGGGTCTCTCTGTTTAATTAATTTGATGTTCTAACTTTAAACGATCACATGTGGAAAGAATGACTATGTGGTAAAAAAAAAAAATTTGAAAAATAGGACTGTAGTAGTTATTGTAAATGTGAAGATGAAACTCAGAAACTGAAATGAATTCCTGCAACATCATCAAATTCATTAGTGGCTTACAATGTAAGAGAGAAGGGGATTACTTTACTGATGTGTAATCCCTTTCAGAGACTTCCTCCCCTACTCTTCTTCAGTTTCTCCCCCACCCCCTTGTTGCCCCTCTGTGTCTGTCTGTGAGGTTAACCACACAGACAGCAGGGTAAAGGTTGCAATCACGCTCCCAGTGAACAGTTCACCAGACACACGTGTTCACATACTGAGCTTTAGGATGAGCCTGTCCTGGGCAGCGCAGGAGCCATCTTAACAAGAGGGCCCCCACTCCCCCCCCCCCCCAACCACGCTTCTTGTCCTTCCCGGAGCCTGATTACAACCTACTGGCAAGCAGATTAAAACCCCTCCCCCCATTCAGTCCAACGCTTCCCCACTCCACAAGCCTCTGCCGCAGCCAGTCACAGTCTGCACATCTGGGTCCTAATCAGACAATCCCAAAAATAGACAAACAATTGTGGGTCAAAATGGATGTGCAGATGGGAAGAGAAGGAAAGAGAGGCTAACAGGCATAAAGATGCAAACTGTAGGAGTGAAGAAGGTAGGCTGATGTCACATGGCACATATTAAGTAGTCCAAACTTCACCACACATATTCTGACATGGTACTCAACATCTGGATTTAGTGACAGAGGGATTTGTTTATATGACTGGACAGTCTGTCCACTGTGGCAGGACTAAAGTTTGACCTTTCATTATCATTAACCTGCTGCAAGGGAACAATTGACATACATGAGGAGCACTGCATGGTTTACCTGCATATAAATAGTGAAAAGAGATTTTCTGCCAGGAGAAAACATTGAACCAAAAGCACGGCAAAGTGAGAGCCTGATGCTGTAAGGTAAGGAGGAGAACATGAAGGGATAGTACATGGGAGAGAGGATTATTAATTAAAAATAAAAACAGCAAATCTGTTAAGGACAGGAATTAAGGGACAGAATACAGAGGGGGAAAAGAAAACAAAACAGAAATTCAGTTCTCCATTAACTGAAACTAAAAGGCAATTACTGATTTGGCAGAGTTTGAAATTATTAGCACAACAGTTATTTTTTCCACAGAGAATGAGCTATAAGTTAATTAGAGGAAAATGACACAGTAGTAACAAATACGTTAATGTTTTCTGTTGTTGAATAAACTGTATACTTTAACAGGTCCCTGCATGAATGCATTCATTAAATCAATTAATTCATTAGAGAAGAAAAGCATTTTTTTAAAAGCCAGACTTATTTTCTCTCACAAAGTCCTTATTCATATTACTTAAACGACTAAGTATTACAATATCTCTGCTTGAAAGCCAGTGTGGCTTCCACAGGAAGTGCACACATCTCCTTACAGCTTGATGCCATTAAAAAAAAAAAGCTCTGGTTGCTGTTTTCATTTTATAGAGAACAAATGCACTGACAGAGTCAAATACCAAGGGCGCCTTGAGGTGGGCAGAGTAAGAAGATTTATGAGTGAGAAGATAAGAGATGTGCTGTTGAGGGAGGTGGAAATCCCTGCTCAAATCAAGAGCATCCCTGGATGACAGTGAGTGGCAAAGGGAGGAAACAACAGCACCCACGTTTACCCTTACCCTTCAAAACCACAACAGTTCGTAAACATTCAATCTCACCGGCTATTTCAACTATGACACAGTGGATAATTCAGTTCACAGACTATGGTCTAATCAGAGATCATTTGTGAGCCTCATAATTATTTCTGTCTCTGCTGCCACTCAAATTACAGGCTGCAACCACATCGATAATCAGCATAAAAAGTCTGACATGGTGAGAAAAAATTACCGTATTTAAACAAATATTCAGAGAAAAAACAACAACCAAAAACGTAATTTTCTAGGACAGCATATGAATTCACAGTATGCGAATGTGCAGAAACTATGGGTGTTATGGTTCATGTTTTAATCTGAATCCTTTGATGAAAGACATTTGATTTGGTCTATGCCTTCGGTTTGTATGATAGTCTTCATATTCAGCGCAGATTATTGTAATGTGTCAGGTTTATGCTTGCTGTAGCATGCTTCTAAGTCCTTCTAGCCCTGAAAGTTGGACAAACATTACAAAATTTTGCTGCTTTAACACACATTACATGTTTCCATCGACTTTCCTGTATGGCCCTAACCTGCAACTTTCCAGCTCACACCGTATGGGGTTGATCAACATGTGGAGCTCATGCAAGCACAAATCTTCTGTGTGGGCAGTGTCCTCAGTATTGATGCAAACAGAGTAAGGTATCATTACTCTGTGCAAATCCAGAGCTGCAATTGAAGGCCTGGCTTTAATGATTAATTAAACAATCATGACTTGTCTCAGTGGACATGTTTTAACTTATGAGTAAACAATTTAGAGCTTTACTATAGAACATTACTGACAACTGTTTTTATTGTATGATATCGTTTTCTAATTGATAATATGTTAGCACCAACTTAACTATTTAAGTAGCAGCTATGGACAACAAGTTTGTAGGTGGACATCAATAAATACTTTAACAAGTACATAGCAAAGACCGTGTTGAAACATACACAGATTCCACTGGTCACTGAAAGTAGTGGCATATCCCTTCTTTACCTTAACACACCTGGAGTTCATAGACAAAACCTTTAAGCACACAAGGTCTGACACAATGAGATGTGATGGGTTGATGCGTTGATTTCTCTGAAACTCACAAATGCACAGCCTAACTTTTGGAACCAGAGCATTAAATCCTGAGAAATTCTAATAACCAGAAAGGGCAAACTATTTTAGCATTAATATATACACTCAGCAGTCACTTTGTTAGTTAGACCTGTTCACATATATATCAGGAAGTGGCATACACAAAACTTAACCACAGTAAAATAAAGAGTTATGCCACAAATATGTTCAATTTTATACAGAAATCAGAATTTACAATGTCTTTCGATATGCCAGAGTGTGCAGTTTGAGGAACCAAAGATCACTCTGCACAGCGGAGGGTTCCTGCTGCAGAGCTCTGTGTTTATAGAACAAAGAGTAAGGGGTGGGCAACTTTGCAGGGAGGTTCTAAGCTGCCCAACTAAAACAGTACTGGTATTTTCTGTGCTATTTTTCATTTGCTGAACATTTAATTTATTGCTTTACTACTTTACTGGGTTGGCATGACAAAAAAAAATTCTGCTGGGCTAAGCAGTGTATTTCTTTAAAATAACTCCACCAATAACTAACATCACTGCAGCACACTGTAATGTTTGAATACTGGGAGGGATAAAAGAGCACCATAGAGCAAATGTCCTCAAGCAAACATGTTTCCTGAAGCATAGTTTAATTTACCTCAAGGTTACTGAACCTAAAGCACTAGTTGTACTGTATGTTCACACTGTATGAGATGTTTATAAATCAATACGGTTTAAATCAATAGTATGTTTGTATACAATAGCCAATATAATAAAAGAAATTATCCACAAAACCATATCCCACAAGGATATTCCCCAGCTGTTATGCTTTGGGTCAACAGTTTCATCACTACACATACCAACACAGATCTATTAAATGCGGTTGAAGCCTCAATGTGAACTCATCCAATAAGGAAACCACAAGGTTCACCTTCAAAGGTTCAGCGAGTCATAAAGGATGTCATCTCTCTTCTCTTCTGTGCTAAAAAGATATCACATAGATCCAAGAAAATCTGAATTCAAAGCTGATGATATACTCTTATATGAAATGCTTTTATATTAATAAACTTGTCAAGAAAGCCTGGGAAGCAGGTACAGGATGAAACGAAGAAGGAAACGGAGTTGGGAAAAAGGGAATTTGCTTCAAGTACAGCACCTTAAAGTTGACCTGAATTGCAATATTGCAACACAGTCGGGATTTGAAGCATGTCTGTATGTGCTGCTTCCTTTAACCGTTATGTTTAAAGACATGCTTTTATACAGCTGGAAATCACTTTTAACTAGCACCTGCTACAAACTCAGTGAGTGGAAACTACAAAAGCCACCTTTCTAATAAACCTGAGCATTTAACTACAAGGCAAAAAATGTTAGCATGATCAGTGAACTTTAATGAGCATCCTCTTTCTAAATAATAACCTTTGAAAACAATTAACCCCTCAGGTTACCAAATACTTTATAATAATTAGCGTGATGTAGCTATGTGGAAAATTTTTTTAAAACAATGCAGGTCTGTTGTAGCAAAAAAAAAAAACAAACAAAAAAAAACATTGCCTTTCACACATTACAAGTGTCCACTGACGAGTCAGCTACAGTTAACTGAAAAGGAGGAGTGATGGCCTTAGTGCTGGCTGCTCATACCTTCTGTGTTCTGGCCCCAGCTGTGGGTTAGCAAAGAGAGGATTGCCATTCCTGTCCCCAGCCATCTGACGAGCCACCACCCCCGTCGCATCTTCCGTCAAGCCTTATTGCTTGCCCACCTGCACAAAACAAATCACCAGAAATAGTTTTTCATTCATTTGGTCAGTCAGTCTCTAAGTTACTTAAATGCACAGCTGAGACCGACCCATAGCCTAACATACATATGTATATCAGTATATGTACAAACACACGACACTCCTTTCCCAAGCAGTTGATCTTGTTACCCAATACAGCGTCCACGTAAAACATTACTGAAGTAGAGGCAAACTGCTATGACTAACATAAGAGCAGCGCTGTTCATTTTTCAGGAATTTCACAGCAAACTAAAAACAAACATGCTTTTAATGTACTTAGAATACTGTGTCACTATAAGAGTGGTGTTTTAAAAGCTTGCCTCATTTCATCTTCAGCTTTTACAACTTGCATTTAATGGAATTTATTCCCCCTCCTATCGCTTTAAGCTGACCTTCTTCCTTCATTCTACTTCATGGAGCAAACCACCAACCTTTTAAAGCACCTTACTTCACATAGAGTGAATACTTTTTACACATGAAGAAGAAAAAGAAAATCATGTAGCATCTAATAGCCTAACACTGCACATTGGATGAAAAAGAAGCCCCAGTCTTGTATCACGAATATTACAAACTGCAGTACAGACAACATGAGCTCAATATATTATGATGGTGCGTGGACTACTGGGGGATTTAAAGTAAATACACATATTCTGGATCTAGTGGAAATTACAAGCAAAGCAGTGCCTACGGATTATATGTTGAGCCTTGTTGTGCCACACACTTGTACCACAGCAAACAGCATTCACTCCGAACTAAAGCAAGGTAAAGTGTCAGTATGAGGAATAGAAGGGTTCTATCTGTCTGTGCTATTTGATGTCACACCTCACTCACAAGGCTTATTCTCATTGCAGCTGATAAGCTGTGAAATCAGCTTTCATAGCATATGCTAAGGGGACAAGAGGGGGCTCACAAGCATCAACACTCTCATATCAAAGCACGCTTGACAAAGTCAAACCTCTAACTCGCACTATCAGCACCTCTCCATTTGTAATGTTGATTTCCCTTTATTTTCACCCATTTTTGTCTTTCACTCACATTGGGAAGCACGCCTTTACCTCTCACTTTCACACGAACCTGTGCAGACACGTATCTAAACACATTTTAAACAAACGCACCCGAACAATAGTTGTCTCCCACGAACACTCTCTGGACAGCCGGAGACTACTGTGGTCTCGTCTCTAATGGTGCAACAACAGGGGTGATTTCACACTGGTTTCCTATTCACTCACTGCTTTCTCATCTCTCTTGCTCCCAGTGGTGCTCCCTTTTGAAGCAGATTTGATTTCCCACATTCGTACATCTATCTTTCTTAAGAGGGCTGAGTAAGATTGCTTTGATCCTTTTCACATGAGAAAACCCAGACCTGCACAACCAGCCACCCTGAAGAGAGAAGTCATTTCTTTCGCAGCTTCTTCTTGGTTGACATGGGAACACAGTATCTAATTTACATATGCTAACAAGGATTCTCCAACTTTAATGAACAGGGAACCTGGAGAGATGCTGACCAAGTGGCGTAAAATGCCTCCAATGCTCTGTTTACGCAGCAGTACTTTCATAGTGGCCCACAAGTGACATCATCAAGTGATATCAAGATTTTCAGCAACAACGCAATGCTTTTGAAAAAGAAAGAAAAAAAAAAAAAGCTCAAACAGAAACAGTTCATTTCCACTCTGCTCCACCTTGATGCATATCATGTCCCAGTAATTCAATCACAACTACCCCCGCAAGATGCTGTAGAAATTTTTTAGATGTTTATACAGCATCTCTGCCATCCTCTCTCTTTGATGAAAAGTGATTAAACTTTTGGGGGAGGACAATAATGAGAAGATTACAATAGCATGGGCAGAGTTGAATGAAGCAATCAGAGTTATGGATTACATAGACAGTGAAGATGTAGTTCTCTACTCTTCGGTGCAGGGGCTTTGCACTTCCTGAAAGGAAGAAAATGTGCTCGTCTCTGTTTTCTCCTCTGTTCGTGTTACTTTGATCGCCTCTCATCCAGAATAGAGTTGTTCCACCTCTTCCTGTTCATGCGCTTTGGTGCAGATCAGCTGCCAGAGATGTCAGTACTGAACAAGTCCTAAACACAACCCAGCATTGCTTCATCAGACTACAACGAACATAAACCAGTTTCAAAGTTACCCTTTATAGCAAAATGTTTAAAAACATTATATTAGAAAAATGGAAGTGTTCAATCAGGTTTTACTACTGAGACAGTCTGTATTAGAATCCCAGATGACATTTTAAGTGGTTCAGGTAATGTTTTCGTTTCTGCTGGTGACCTTATCTCCCCTCACTGTGTGGAGCCCCTCAGAAGTCTACACAAGGATGGATGCTTTTTTTTTTGCTCTGTAAGGTTGGCTCCATGCATTTTTGGGAAGAATTAAACAAGATTATTTACCTATTTAAGCATTTGCTTCTTTAAACCATCATGGTAGATTCGAAATATAACAATCAAGATTCATTAATGATTCAGTAAGGATGATGATGCAGACCATCATCATCATCATCATTAACCCAGAAAGAGACAGAAAACTTTAGTACTGGCCAAATTGTCTGGTACCTTCTTGAAATGCACTGCCTAGCACAGAAATGCTAAAATGCTAGGAAGACCATTACTTTTGAGTCTCTAAAAATAAAAATAATGAATCAAAGTGTCTGTAATTTTAATTTCCATCTCATATCATTCTAAACTGTCCAAACCTTTGTTCTGCATGAGCTGTTAAATTAAAGCAAAAGTCTACCCTTAAATCACATCTTGACTGATTGACTGTACGCCACCACAATGGATTTTAAAAGGCAAAATTACAAAACAAAAGAAGAAATTCAAACCTTTATAGACTCACTGTAAATTATTGTTATTAATATGTATTTCTCTTTGTAGATACAAAAGGAAAGATAACACTTCTGTTCAATTTATTCTATATAAGCACATTTTGTAACAAACAAAATGATTTGATTATAGGTTGGTCACCAGTAGGGATGGGTATCGAAAACCGGTTCTTGTTGAGAACCGGTTCCCACTGTTTCAATTCCTTGGAATTGTTTGCCATTTTTGCAAACGATTCCCTTATCGATTCCAGTCGCCCCGAATGACGTCACCATGTTGCGGAGCGTCATTTACCTGGTAGGAAACATGGCGGCTAAGTGGCTCAAATGCTCAAAAGCTTGGGGATGACAACAGGGCAACTTACAATACTTGCAAAGTAGATATTTCATTTAAGGGAGGAAACACTGCGAATATGCAAAAGCATTTGCTCACAAAACACACAATAACCTTAAGTGAATGTCATGTTTTTAATTCCGCTCCGGACTCATGAATCTCAACCCAGCAGCAGCGGTAACGTTTGCACGTGCTCTCCCGTTAATGCGCGGCAGGTAAATAATCAACTAACAGTGCATATTATGTTAGCGCGATCTGCCTTATTACAAAACCTGCCATTACTGTGCATTTAGGTGACCATGATGAGAGAGACAGACAGAGTCTGGCTGGCTCAGATGCTGGCAGTTCTCGCTGCAGTCTACCGGTAGCGTCTCCTTTCAGGCCAGGATAGACGAATGTCACCGAGCAGTGACTAAGTTTGTGGTAAAAGCCTTGCACCCATTTGCCACAGCAGATGCCCCCGATTTTTGGTAAGTGAATGTGTTTAATTGTAGGCAGGGACATTACTGGATATTCTTGTGTAATTGCTACAGAATAATTTATGTTATACTTTGTTATTGCTGCAGAAGAATATTTATTTTATTATTTTACATTTACATTTTTTTTTCCTGGGGACCCTGTGACACCCCATTGAAGAGCCGTAGGGTGTGGATCTCTTAAGATCTCACTGTTGGGTTTGTAAGGCCATGTTACTCCTAAATTTTTATCTTGTTCAAAGAGAAGATATAAAACAAAGTTCTAAGCTAATTGACCTTAGTATTCTCCTTTTTTAAAAAGAATCGATAAGGGAATCAATAAAGAATTGAATCGTTAAACAGAATCGAAAATGGAATCGGAATCGGGAAAATCTTATCAATACCCATCCCTAGTCACCAGTGGCAAAAAACAAATTATTGCCAATTTATATTCATTGTCTACTGTTTGCAGCAGAAAATACAAAAAGAAAAAAAAAATTGTTCTTCCCTTTCACAATATACTGTTATGGAAAAAAACATTTTGCTTCTGTCAAGAACAATTTTACAGTGCCATTGCAGTCTCTATAGCCTTTCTTATTATTATTATTATTCAGTCTGACTAGGAAAGATGTGTGAAAGCTACACAAAAGCGAAAATTATAAGGAGAGGCTCCTCAATCTGGTGTTACTGAGGTGCATAATCATAATGGAGAAAGCTATATGAAAAGTAGATTACCTTAACTCAGAGTTCTGGCCCTATGCCCATTATCTTCCTAAAAGCTGTGCTTTTACCCGCATGATGAATGAACAAAGTGACAGTACAATTAAAGTTGTCCTCAAGCATAGTGTAATGGACTGGGTTACAAGTTAGTTAACTGTTGTGTTGTGGTATTGGCAGCAGGACTAAAACTCAACCCAAAGAAATGCTGCTTAATGCGACGTGAGGTCACGTTCCTGGGCCACCGACTGGGGGCCGGGGGGGTTGGCACCATGGATGATAAGATCCAAGTTGTGAAGGACTGGCCCACCCCAAAATCTGTGCACAAGTTAAAGAGCTTCCTGGGCTTGGCATCGTACTACAGACGGTTTGTAAGGGGTTTCTCCTACATAGCCGCACCACTGTTCCACCTGCTCCATAAGGGTCTGACCTTCCAGTGGACAGCAGGCTGCCAGGGAGCTTTCACATCACTGCAGGAAGCCCTACTGGGGGCCCCAGTGCTCTCTCCACCTGACCCCCCTCTGCCCTTTGTCCTTGACACACATGCCAGCATACGCCACTTTAAGTACTACCTCGGGGGTCTCCACTTTATGGAGACCCCCGAGGATGCATGGTCAGAACTGACCATGCTGCCTTGCAGGAGCCAGAGGAGCAGCTAGCACGCTGGATTGAGGAGCTGCAGGCTTATGATTTTGAGGTTGTGCACAAACCTGGGGCCCAGCACAGAAATGCAGATGCGCTTTCCCGCAGACCCTGTGCCCAAGATGGATGCCACTACTGTGAGAGGAAGGAAGCTCAGGAGGACCAATTGGTGCCCGATGTAAAGTGTGCTGTGACGGGGGTAGAGGAACGGCCATCCAGTCAGAGGCTGGCTGCTGTGGATGCAACAGAGTGGAGACATCAACTGGAGGAGGATGCTGACATCAAACCAGTGCTTGGGTGGATTGAGGAACAGCGACAACCCCAATGGGAGGAAATTGCCATGTTGTCACGGGCCACAAAGGGACTCTGGTCCATGTTTATGTTTGCCTTGCAGTGGTACGATTGAGTGCTGCAAAGGGGCTGGAAAACCAGCTATGGGCGAGATGACAGTGGCAGTTGGTGGTCCCGCAGGCCCTGCAGGAGATGGTGCTTCGTGCAGTGCATGGGGCCCAGGGGTCTGGCCACTTTGGTGTCACCAAAACACTCCGCCGCCTCCGGCAGGGGTTCTATTGGGCCCGACATAAGCGGGATGTAGAGGCCTTTTGCCTCCGCTGCGACAGCTGTACAGCACGGAAGGGGCCCACAGCCAAATGCAGCCATGCCCAACTGCAACAGTTTCCGGCAGGGTACCCTATGGAGAGGGTGGGGATGGACATCCTGGGTCCTTTTTCCCGCACAGAAAGGGGAAACCGCTATATCCTCACAGCTATGGACTATTTCACAAAGTGGCCAGAGGCATACAGTTTACCTGACCAAGAGGCCGAGATGATTGTGGATGCTTTGGTGGAGGGGATGTTCAGCAGATTTGGGGTGCCTGAAGTAATCCACATGGACCAGGGCAGGAACTTTGAGTCTGCTCATGACTTTGCTAGGAGGAAACTGATAAGTGCGGGGGTGCGGCAGAAGAGGAACTATGACGTCCATTCCAGAGGCCGACATTTTGACATCGGGGAACTGGTCTGGGTGTACAACCCCCAGAGCAAAAAGGGCAGATGCCCTAAGCTGGACAGTGACTGGGTTGGACCCTGTAAGGTTCTGGAACGCCTGGAGGAAGTGGTGTATAGGGTACTACTGCCCCCAAGGGGATGGAGGGTCGCCCTGCACCGGGACAGACTGGCCCCCCTATCGCGGCCACTTCCCTGGGACAACAGGGGTGGGCCACGGACAGACCTGGACTCCACCCCTACAGACTCTTCCACCACCATTGTGACCCCAACACCCCCCCCCCCTCCCCCCTCCCTACTGTGAGTCCTGGGCCCGCAGCCACTTCGGACATGGCCCCTTCCCGACCTCCCTCCGGGCACCTTCGCCCAAGGAGGCACCATAGACCACCAGGCCATCTGAGAGACTTTATCCGCCCTCGTAGGCGAGGGACTTTGAGGGGTCGGGGTAGTGTAACAGACTGGGTTACAAGTTAGTTAACTGTTGTGTTATCAGTGTTTTGTGTTCAGAATTGCCACTCACTTATGGCATAGTTGGACCACACAGCATGGTACTGAGTGTCCTTGAATGTGTAGTAGTCAGGCCGGTTGGCCTGTCAATCAGATCAGCTACCAATGACAGAGAGTCTGGAAGAGATCATACGTGTGGTTGGCTGAGAGTGTTTGGGGGGTGGGTGTTAGAGAATGTTGTTGTGGGTGTGTGGGGAAAAAAGGAGCGAGAGTCGGGGGTTTGTTTTGATTCTGGAGAGCAAGTTTTTCCCTGTTGTTTTGGCGTTGGCTACGGCCCACAGCAGCCTGTGTTACTATTCTTAATAAACACCGGTAACCGGAACACCGATCATCTCTGTCTTCTGTTAGAGGGACACTACAATATAAACAATACATTATAACCTAATAATTTATATTTCACTTGCGTGGAGCCATTTCTAACAAATATTTGTAAAATTGAATGGACTAAAACATTTTTTCTGCACAGACCTTTGTGATCTGCAAGTGCATGTTTTATAGTCCTTCTCTGTTTCTTTGAACTGCTTTGCTTGTTTTTGCATAAAAAAACGACTCAGTTTTAAAATAATGCTCAAATTGTCAAAGAATGTGCATCTGAAATGGTGACAACTCAAATACTGTAGTAATGACACTTCATTGTTGATTTCCAGCTGCTAAGTGGAAGTGTTGATGCTGTTCCCCTTTGATAGCTGCCAGTGAAAAGAATGTAAGACTAGTGTCTGATAAATATGTAACAGAACAGTCAACCACTGCAGCAGAACAAAACAGACTAGAGGCAATAAAAAAGCCAAGATTCACTGATAAAATGTGACTGA